>NC_052956.1:29862117-29984674 GCF_013358895.1 Oreochromis aureus | reverse complement strand
ATAATAATAAACCGAGGAATAGTAATATGTGTGCCTGCCTGGCATAGGCACACACACAATAGAATATGTGCCTCTTGGCAACACATAATAATAATAAACCGAGAATAATATGTGTGCCTTTGGCATAGGCACACATAATAATAATAATAATAACCGAGGAATAGTAATATGTGTGCCTCTTGGCATAGGCACACATAATAAACCGACGAATAGTAATATGTGTGCCTCTTGGCATAGGCACACATAATAATAATAAACCGACTTGACAGGTAATATGTGTGCCTCTTGGCATAGGCAATGCAGCACATAATAATAATAATAAGAAGAAGAAGAAGAAGAAGAAGAAGAAGGAGAAGGATAAACCGAGGAATAGTAATATGTGTGCCTCTTGGCATAGGCACACATAATAAATCCGAGGAATAGTAATATGTGTGCCTCTTGGCATAGGCACACATAATAAATCCGACGAATAGTAATATGTGTGCCTCTTGGCATAGGCACACATAATTAATATAGCCACTACAGTGACCATCAAAATAATGAAAAATATTGCCGTAAACAGTTTATTTTATGCACACCACGAAACAAACGATAGCGTAAAATGAAACGATAGACGCTTTTTATCGCCATCCGATATATATCGTTATATCGAACAGCCCTCACATTACAGCATATGGGGTAGTAAGATGATATGGAGGAAGTAGCTTTAATATGCCACTTTGTACCATATGTCTAAAGTATTATCTAAGGACAAGGTTTCCATTTTTCTTTTGAGTGTATAATATAAAGAATATAAAACAGAATATAAAAACAGTTTTACTGGAACATTTGTAGTAGCTCTGACCCCCAGTTTGCTGTACTTGGCTCATGGCAACCACTAATAAGGCAAAACGAAGAAACATTAACACATGAAAACATTTAAACCCATAAGTCACCACTCCTTTACTCAAAACAATGAACTAGCTGTGCATATGATTTTCCTTTTAAGAAGGAGCAGCTGAAATATTCAGAGCAAACTTCAAAACAACCCGTGGTCTCTACCAGCCATGAACCTTATTAAACATTCAGTCTTATATAACAGGCCCTGTTCAAGATCAAACTGTTCCATCTAGGTATAAATGGTTTTAAGATGTAAATTTCAGTCACAACAGAAAGAATGAATTGAAAAATATTCGGCAACACAAATTCTGTAAACCATGCCACAATGAACAATGGCAGATACAAAAACCTCTTGGATGTAAAATCAACTGTAGGAGGGCATCCTTAATAGATGAAACTCCATATAATAAATCCTATTGAGTTTTTAATTTGAAGGGCAACTACTCACCAACTAGTCGTGGAATACAGTTTTCCCTAGCAACCACAGTGTCTCAGCAGGTTGTCGCAACCATCGAGGCCTGTGTGACTGTGTTCATGTGCAGCTGATTCTGCATCATTGTTTTCCTCCAGAAATATTAAAATAGGATTGCTTAAGCCATTTCTGCAGTTTGATGGAGATGTGTAAGGGCATTCATGTCTTCAACTGATGAAATCTTCCAAAGTGCAGCTATATCAGGAAGTGATCTTTGAGGCAGCCATTTACAGGAAATCAAAGTTATTATAACAGCAGCTACTTTTTGTCAGCCCATTCTCTGACGGAAAGTGAAATTGACTTTCTATCAGAGAATGGGGTTCAGTAACTTGAACGCATACTTTCATAGACGTGATGACATGTGATTCCCTGATTGGTGGAACCATTTAATCTTCTATAGAAGGAATTCTAGTGGTAGCATGATTAGTATGAGTCTGTGTAAAACAAAGAGCTATGGATGGAGCAGCTATGAAGTGTGCTTTTCTTCCATGCTTTGATGTAAAATTCCTCCTAGCTTTTTCCCATTAAATGTTTTAATGGAACAGCGTTGCTGTTTTGAACCCTGAGATTTCAGTTTCTTTCACTCAACCTGAGCTCACCGCTTCAGTAACTGCTCCACCTCTTTGCTTTTTCGCACGTCTTTCTGACAAGGAATCTACATTCATCTTTGTTGGTGTTTCTTTTACAAGACACCTGAGTAGCAAAGAGTAAACGGTCATACTTGTTTTCACAGTCTTTCTCAGTCTTCTTTTGGACTCTTGTTATGATGGGTCTCTTTCTCAAAATATCCTTCTTCCAAATAAAACAAAGCCATTCACAGCACATTTTCAGGCCCAGCATTAAAGTGTAAGTGTCCTTTGTACCACAGACTTGCTTTTGCTTCCTTCTGTCCTTTCCTTCCACACACCTCCTCTCCTCTCTGTCTCATTTGTTTGGCACTCTGCCAGGCTGCTCAGTGAGCCAGAGGCTGACTCTGCCAACATGTGTGTGTTTGTGTGCATTAGATTAACTTGCGTTTTATTCTGTGTTTATTTTTAATTCTCTCAAGACTGTGTCTGTGCTTTGCCCTCATGTACCCTGTTGTCAGGTTCAGGTAAAACCGTTTCTCAGATGCACCTCGATTAAAGTTCCTAAAGATGAGGGAATTATCATCATTATTTTGTCTGTCGTCATCTTCTTCCTCCATCGTATTCTGCTGTTCTGACATTTTCTATGCAGGCAGTGGGAGTGCCTACTCAGTCCTAGATTTCACACAGTTCTCACTGGGCCTTTTTAATTAATACTAGCAGTGCTTTTATTAACGTCTTCTTCCACCTCCCGTGGCAGCTGACTGTTTGATTACAGCAGGAGGCTAACCGCACCCGCAAACTGGAGAGGGAGGAAAGGATTGACATTCTCGTGACATTACTTAAAACAGTGTTTTGAATGTGACTATTTTTTTTATGGATTTAAACATAACTGGGTTGTATAGAGCTTTCAGGTGTATAAATGTATATGTGTGTGAGAGTGTTCCTGGAAAATGGGACCTGTGCTCAGCAAAGCCCACCTTTCATAGATACAAGTAATAATAAGTGTCTTTTTGCTTCTCTGCTGCAGCAGACACTGTGTATTTGGAGCTTAAAGATGTGATGGTTGTAACAAGGGAGGGAAATTTGATGCTTTAAAACACCATATAAAGCACTGTTTGTTGTTTTAAGCTATTGTAAGCTGTATAGCGATGCGCTTGTAGGCTCTAGATATGAGATCCATGTAACTGAACATTAAATGATCTTTAACCAGCAAGTTCCCATAAACAGCAACAAGCATTAGTACTTCAAACCCCCATTTCACTGCTAATGTCAATGACATTACAGGGCCTGTTTTCATTTATTTTTACCAGGCTATAAACACAGCATTTTAAAATGAATGTCTAGGGGCACTTACTCTTTTGGAGCCAGTCTCTAGTGGCCACACAAGGAACTGCAGTTTTGGCACTTGTTTTTCTCTTTTAACCCTGGAGGTTGCTCTCTGTGGTCCTGACATTTTCTGGAGTTCATGTGTGGAACGTTAAAATGGTTTTGTGAACAAAACCTTAAACTATTTTTTTGTCACAACTTATAAATAATCTATGTGACACTTTAAGTTCTCCATAGGGAGGTTGTTGCTTGAATCCTTTAAACAATAAACCAAAATAGTAAAAACAAAAAAAAAAACATTAATAGCACGTAGCACTGTCTTTTTATTTGTTGGAATATCATTCTGTCTTTGTCCCAGGGTGGTTAACAACACTTGGCTGCTCCGCTGTCTCAGACTCACTCACTGGCTGGTTTTGTAGCTGAACTGCTTGCTAATCATTTTACTGTCCCAGCAGTAGTCTGGGGCTTCTGTGCCAGTGCTGAGTCATAGAGCTTCAGTTACCACAAGGAGGTTTGAGAAGGGGAGAAGAGCTGGAGTGGAGGTGGGAAGGCCATTGGCAGAGTGCTGTCTCACTGTCTCACCACCCTGCCCCCAAAGATAACACCCAAGAGCTGTCACATAGCCCCTCCTCCCTACTGTTCTCATTCACAATTCCTCAGCAGGAAGGAGATGGAACTGCACATTTGGCTGGGAACAGCTAAGATGTGTGGGAGCTGTCACCTCACCAGTAATGAAAACAAACTTCCTCATGTTTCTGTCTTTTCAGTATATCAGGTTGTATACCTTGGGTTTTAATACGTCAGGCTCTTTTCATCTTGAGGTTAACACAAATATTTTTCTGACATTTCAAAGCTAGCAAGCCTAGACAAGCTCTTCTTCACAGGCTGACCTGAGTGGGAGGAATCAGTGTCCATTAAAAACAGCAGCTGTGTTTATCATGAGAAAATGAATAAGTCAGATATGACAGACAGACAGACTGTTTGTCTGTAATGTGGGAAGTGTAATGAGAGATGTTCAGGCACCTGCAAAACTACAAACTCTTCCTTCTTCTCCTGTTCTCTTCGTGGCCTGCCTTTGCAGATATCAGGATCAGGCCTATGCAATAGAAGCATTGTCAGAAAGAACAATTTACATTGAATTAAGCCAGAGCACTTTCTTATTTTATGGGAATGAGAGAAAAGTATGGTGAATCCTGAGGATGAACTGATTTTTGTGATGCCTGATTGACAGATGTAGATTAGCCGTGAGCAGGTTTTGTTCTTTTCTGCTGCAATAATTGGATGAGCACTTTAATGTACCGACAGTATTTCTGCAGGAATTTACCTCAGCTTAACAGGATGGATCAAAGAAGAAAAGGTTCTTAGTTAAATGCTTAAACCTGTAGCACAAAATGAGCCATCAATTTGAGTCAGATGTTTTTCCTCTTTGAAACCCTGCTCAGTCCCCACTCTCTACTTCCTGTTGTTCTTATTTTCCTTCAGCTCCTGAAAACCTTAACTTCTAATTGTTTAGACACTCTTGAATACATTTTGGTTTCTCATCTTAATTTCTGTCCTTCTGTTTCATTTTATTCTTCTGTTTTTTCTTATTTTCCTGATTTTTGTCCCCCTCTTTCCTCCTCATGCAGACACACACCTCATGCCTGTCAGCTCTTCTTCTTTCTTTAATTCAGTCCTGCTTTTTAGACACACTCGCTCCTTCTCCTCTGTCTCTCTTTCTGTGGCCTGACCAGCTGGGTGGAAAGAATCAGTTGTTTATCTCCCTGCTGCCCGTCAGGCTTTTGCTTTGCTGCCACTGTTGCCCAGCAACTGCAGCAAAGTCGGCATTGGCTGCTTATACAGACAGTGTGTGTGTGTGTGTGTGTGTGTGTGTGAGAGAGAGAGAGGGGAGAGAGAGACTGACTCCATGTTGACTCGACAGGCTGAGGACAGACACGCTGCTCTCACCACTCCCTCGGTGCAGGAGTGGTCGCCAGCCTTTGTGTGACTCCAGAGTAGTCACACTTACACAAACCTTAGCAGTGTTCAGTGTAGACACACAAACACATGGTACAAACAAGACTGGGACTTCCCGATCTGCATGCCACGAGCCACCAATCCAGGTTTTCACTAGTGATCAGCTGATTATCTTTTTTCAATGAAATTTTCATTCCTTGGATGAAAATATATTTTTGTTCCTCCTGTTTTTGTTTCCGCTTTATTTCGAGTTTCAAGATCACAAAAAATTTTATATTAAAACTGCATTTAAAATGCACTTGAAGAACAGAAGCTATTATTTGTTATTACTCTTCTAACCGTGATCACAGTGATCTGTGGAATCAGTGACTTTATATGTCTTCCTCTGTTATGCTCACATCTCTTGTATACAAATTTTTACTCCATGTCCTTTTCACTCTATTTAAGATAGCTGACAGAATCACCTGAATATAAGTACAGAGTTAGCTCAAAGCATATACTTTATATAAAAGATGGACTTAATGGCATTTAATATGGGAGTCTTTGATCGATTCTCAAACAGCCATGACACAAACTGCAGTTCTGGCACTTGGATTATTGCGGGTAATCCCAAAAGTATTTGTATTTTCTATAATATTGACATCATTTTAAAGGTTGAAGAATTATTTATTTTTCTACATTATCGCCATTTTGGTCGATGCATTATTTGTAGACTCTGTGCCAGTTTGACAACGCCCATGTCATACCAGCTCACCGCCATGTCCTTCATCTTTCACCTCTTCATCGGAGCAGATTCGTGTTCGGACAAATGCTCTTTCAACTTTGGAACAAACGCTTTTCACATCCATGCACCACTGTCCATACACTTCCGCCAGTTGGCTTATAAATTTCATTTGATCATGATCAGAAGGGGTGCTCCAAGGTCCAGTGTAAGATAACTTTGGATTAATACTGTTAGTGCGGTAAGCTGCCTCAGTTAAACCCACCAGGAATAATAATAGCTGAAAACGTTTAGGACTGGACTAGGTACAGTCCAATCCTTCTATTTTTTTTGTTTGTTGCTGACTTCTGCTTTCAATTTTTTTTTTTTTTTTGCTTTGCCTAATAAAGAGCAGTAATGTACAGCCCAAAATCATATGTTTGACTTTCTGCTTATGAAATGATTCTTTCACAATCAGTGCCTCACAGGCACAGGTTTGTCTTAAGTATTTCTAGCTATCAAGTAATTGATAAATCCAATAATTGTTGCGCGTCTACTCATTGTTAATGGCAAACAGTGCAGGCTTACAGGCATCATTGTAAACACATCCATATCTCCTGTCATTATGAGTAGTTTCTGCTTGTATGAGCTCCAGCACAGTAGATGCCTGATTCTGGCATGTTCTGAGGATCTCATTGTCTTTCAGCACCACGTTCCATCTTGCATCACCCTCCCTTTCCTGTTCGGATGCCCTGACATGTATCTTGGTCCAGAAAATGCTGGGAATATTTCTTTTTTTTTTCTTTTTCCTTTTTTTTTTTTTTTTTTGAGGCGCCACCTTGGGGGTCTCGACAGTGGTGCCCTGGGACTGCTGCTGCTGCATCATACACAGCATCTGTCACACCACAGAATGAGGATGGAGACCTGGCAAGCTGTGGGTATATGTGTGTGGGTAGAGGAAGAATGCCAGAAGCTCCCTTTCACTCTCCTCTGTTATCCCAGTGGTGATTGTGGGAAGTCTCTGGGCATGTGCAGACACGTCTGGGCAAGAGTCAAGCTTTGCTCAATGCTGCCGCCTCCTGTCCAACTGCCTGTCAGCCTGTCAGTGATGCAAGATAAGCAGACAGAAAGAGGCTTGGCATGGACGAGCCTTACCACCTTCTGCCTTCGATGTCATTTAATTTTCACACTGCTGTTGTTATTCTCTACGTGAGGCTTAAGACAGGAGATAAAAGCTCCGCCCAGGCTGATAATCACAGCAAGAGAATGAATTGGAGCATCTGCAGTACAGATCACCTCAGATGACTTCATTGTGCTTGTCAATGGGAGCAGCGTCGTGTCACACCGTTGGGTCAGCCGGTGCAGAGATGCAGTATTCCTAACTTCACATCAGCCTCTGTGCTGCACCTCCCACACTTTTCCTCTGTTTTTCTGTGGAGTTTTCAGCTAATTAGCTGGATTTACACCGTGTGTGTGTTTGTCATGAATCACAGGAGTTCAGGCTTTTCAGCACAGATGAATGGATGGGGAGGAAACCCTCCGTACAGGCCATGTCGACAATGGTGCTCCACACATGTTACACTCAGGATGGGCCGTTTCACTGATTCATGTCATTAAGTATTTTTGGGGGTAGTCAACAAGCCTGCTGTTTCATACCACTGATGATCCCCAGATGTAATTCATTGTGACCAAAAATGAAGGTCATATTGCCTATAAACTGACCAGGAAAATGTTTACATATGTCAGTACTGAAAGCTGTTTTCCCATAGACTTCAATATTACTGGAAGTGTTTTTACAACCACAGCTCTCACTGTCTGGTATGCGTTCAGATAGAATGGAGGTTTAAGGCAATTCCACATTGGCTTATTTTTTTTTTTTAGCTAGAAGCTTTGTCCAAGTTATATACTGTCTTTGGTTTTATCCCAACATTTTCTTAAATGATACAGTTATCAGCTGTAATGAAGCAGTGCATCTACTAAGAATAAAAGGGCTTGCATAAACACCATCACCACAATTGAGTGCTGGCAAAATTGTAGGTTGACACTGATCTTGTGACTCCCAGAAGAGAAATGAGCTGTACAGAACGTATTTCTAATGATCAGCAGCTTACATTATAGTCTGATGTGCATTTTGAAGTAAGAGACTTGGAAAACATGATAATTAATTGTAATCCTGCTTTAATAGTGTTTATTATTGCGCTTGCAGGCCAGAAGACATGTCTCCACCTCCACGGTGTGTTCCCCACATCTACGTGTCAGACGACAACTATGGGCAGCAGCCAGAGCGCCACCATGCAAGTGGCCTTCAGCATCGACAGGGCCCTCAACGCTGCCATGGAAACCCCACCTCCAACAACCAGCATGTCTTCAAGGTGGTGCTGGTCTCCGCATGTAAGTAACTTGTTTGCTGTGTTGTACCGACACAACTGAGCTGAGATTTGCTTCAGAAAGCACCTTGACTGGTAAAGGTTGTTGTTAAACACAGCCTTTCTGAAACAACAAAGGATGTGTGAGCCAACAATTGTGTCTTAAGACTTCTCTAAACACTCAGTTTCAGATATACGTATTCTAAGTTTCCATGTCAAATTATTGCTAATTCAGTTACTCAGACTCCGCCAGCTTCAGAGTCCACTTTAAGATTCTGGTTTTAGCTTTTAGAGCTCTGTATGGACAAGCACCAGTGTGCACCAGAGAACCTTTACTTTCTGTGACCTGTGTATATGTGTATTCATACTTTACTTTAACATGTGTATATGATGCAGGTTTCCATATTGAATGCCTTTTTTTTTTTCTTTTCTTTCAGGCCTTACTATGGTTATCATGCCAAGGAGAAGCTCTTTATGAAGATCTATTTATACAATCCTCAGATGGTCAAGAGGTAAGGATTGAAGCAGTTTAATATGAACAGAGATCATCCCAACCTCCTATTGTTTGAATGCCACACTGTGTGCGCACGAGTCTGCCAGTGCCAGCTTACTAAACTGAAATCGATTGCTGCGTATTCAGCTGTACTCATTGATTGGCTGAGTGTGTGTCCATGCATGAAAGCACACGGGAAGACTGTGAATTATTTGCCAGAGTAATCAGTGTTGGTGTTGAAAGTGTGAGTGGAGCTACTGATTTGAGGCTTGGCAGAGAGCGAGTAACTCTGTTAGAGAGTGACAGAGGCTGGAGGAACGAATGATGTATCACCGGGAGGGTTGGGGTGTAGGAAGGAAGGTGGAAAAGTAGACTGGCCTTGTATGTATGTAAGTATGTTTAGGGTTCGGTTGCATTTTTGCCAGGTGTTAAAATAATTTTTTTTAAGGTGAAACTGCAAATTTTATTTGTAATTATATCTATGTTTGGATGTGAATGTATATATTTAATCTATACAATGGCTTTTATGCTCATCCTGGGTTCAAACCCACTTGGGGTCTTTCTATGTGGAGTCTGCATGTTCCCCATTTTCTCTAAGAACTGTTGTTTCTCCCACCTTTGGAAAACATGCAAGGTTAATGCTGTCAATGTTAGCCCCGGACACTCTTGGAAAAGAGATTGTAAATCTCAAGAGTTTCACTCACTGATTAAGTAATGTTTGATTAGATAAAATACCCCATATTTCCAGTAGTTGTCATATTCAGACTATGTAAGAGGGGCCTGTATGGAACCCTTTGTATAGACAAATCAGTAATTCTCTGTCTTCATTTGACTGAATGGTAAAATTTCTAAACTTTTAAACTTTTTGTTGACTGATTCGGGCTGTACGTGGACTAAAGTGTATATGAAGATGTTGACATTTTATATTAAATTAAACCATTCCAATAAACTACAATGCTGGGCCTATGAAACTGAATTTACTAGCCCCACTTTACATGTACTTAGAGCCTGTCTCAAACATCAGTGTGCTTGATTTTCTGAAGCTTGTGTAGTTAAACATTCCTAATTTCACAGTGGGGTCTGTAGATAAGAGCCAGTCCTTGACATTTTGGTCTCTGCTGTGCAGCTTGATAAAATGTGGTATGACATCACTGTGATCCTCTTTCATCCTCAGAGCAAAAAGGAACAAATGATTTTTGCTCTCTGCTGAGAAAACTTTATCAGATACAACTTGTAGCAGTCCTGATTTCAAGGCAGACTGCAGTCGTGCCTGGTCTCCACCAAAAAACAGTCGGGTTTCTCTCGAGCTGGGGAGCATTTGTTTAGTTGTGTGTAAGCTGTTAAATGTCTTTTCTTTAAACCCCAAGTGGCACATGTATCTCTTTTTTTAAATGGAGCAATCTGTGTTTGTTGCAGAGTGTGCGAGCTGCTGCAAAGCGGAGCTGTGATGAACAAGAGTTACCAGCCTCACGAGGGCCACATCCCCTACCTGCTGCAGCTCTTCATAGACTACAACCTGTACGGCATGAACCTGGTTAACCTGGCAGCTGTCAAGTTTCAAGCAGCCAGAAAAAGGTAAGGGATGTGGACAGGGAGAGCACAGATTTCTGATCTTGTCTTCTTCTCTTTTTTTGTTTGATTTTCTTTTTTTTCTTCGCGTGCCTTGTCATCAAACTCTAATTTTAGCATCTGATTGTAGTACTGACCGATAAACATTTTCCTCATACTTAGAAAACCCATAGATTAAATCTGACACTTACCCTTTTGTACTTTAGGATGCAGGACGGCTGTTGTTTTTTCATCACTTGGCAGTGCTGGCTTTTTTTTTTTACTCTTTACTTGATTGTTCCCTCGTTGCTCGGCAGGGATGAGAGCAGGCCAGGAAGGTTGCCATGCCTCATGTCATATTGAATTAGTTTTGATCTCCCTCAGCCTCAGGATGCCTCTGTTGTCTTGTGAAAGCTTTCTGTTTTCATCCCTAATGTTGTCCCTCATGCTTCCTTCACATGTTTTGTCTTGTGGTCTTTGCTCTTTTCTCTCTCTTTCTCTGAACTTGCTTTTTCTGACCTCTTTGCCACTCTTTCTGTCTTGTTCCTTTCGTTATCGACCAAAGGTGAAATACAGAGGATGCATACCTCCACATGAAAGTAACTAGTGAAAAAGTGTGAGGACAGGAATGGCAAGCAGATACTGGGGATCAGTAGCCCGCAGTCTCAGACTCTCCATTTTATTTGTCTAAGCACCCTGTAGCTGAGTCCTGTGGAGCTGTGTCACATCTACAGAGTAACAGACTAGACACCTGCTGCAGCTGCTCTAGGTTTTGGCTTCTGTTGGATTTATAAGGTGAATACACAGCAGAAGTTGGATGTGACAGTCTGTGAACAGCAAAACATGGGAAACACTTTTCATGCTGTCTTTATCTAATTTTAGCCACACTGCAAGCAGCTCTATAAAATAAACCATCATCTACCCTGTAGAATTACAACAGGTTGAATGATGTTCTTTGCTTCTGTCTTTCTTTGTGTCTTCTAACACATGAATGAGACAGGAGCAACTTTAGTCTTGATTTGAAGTGGCGCTTGACCAATGTAAAACACAGTATTTCCTCCTTTTTCTTCACCAGCTACCATCGCTTACGTGCTAAATGCTCCACCATGCTGGCTATTAAGTTTGTAGTTTACTTTTGCCATTATCCTCTCAGCAGAGAAGTGCACAGCTGACTGTGTGGCTGTTTAATTTAGATAACATAAGAACCAGTTTCCTGTTGGGTTCTGCAGTCTGCATTGACGACTCGGGTGAGCATTTTCACTGCCACCATGTTTTTGTTTTTGTTTTGTTTTTTTAAATCTATTTATTTATATATTTTGGGAGCCAGAAGTGACTATTTGGATGACAAGGTGGTGACCTACGTCATCAGCTACTGCTAGTTATCTTATCAAGCTACATCCATAACCTGTACAGGTGCATCACAGAGACACACATACTTGCTAATTATTGCTAACTAACAGACTAATGAAATAGAATTTCGTGATATTAAAACTGAAGCACGGATTTGTTGCTAACTACAGCTTTCACCCAGATTATAAAATATTATATTGGGCTCTAAAAAGCTTTTAATGCTGTAAAGTTTGATAATTTTACATGGGTGTCTATGGGGATTGACTGAGTCTCGAAAGGCCATTAGAAGAACTGCAAGTTTTAGAAATTTCATTTTAGCCCTGTATTTGTGTTGGCAGCAGTGGAAGGAAAACTCCCTTTAACAAAAGGAAACCTGTGGTGTGACCAGTCTTGCAAAACGGCAGTCATCTGCTGCAACAGGTTCAGGGCGAGAGAAGGAGACGGGACAGAAGAGACACACTGGGAGAGAGCATGAGATGAATAATATTTAATGATCAGTCTTTATATAAACAAATATAGACTGAAGAACCAAAAAATGTGCCATTCTCCAAAACTTGTGGACCTACATGCATCTCCTGTATTGTGCTACAGTGAGCTGAACTCTTGATATCTCTGCATTGATCTGCTTCACATAACTCCTGGAGAGAGGTGGTAGTGTGTGGGCTTGAAGCTCAGCAGTGTCTTGGACCTCACAGTGGTAGTGTCACGTTGGGGGTTTCTCTTCAGATCTTTGGTGAATCTTACCCAACTCCTCTCACCCCTCGTAGGCACTAAAACCCCTGATTGCCAACTCTGTTTGATCTGAGTTTAGGCCTAAACTCAGCCTTCTGGTCATCGTGCCCAATCAGACCTCTCTCCACACTCCCAGAGAGCATCCCGCCCAGCAGGACCACCTTCACTTGTGAGGCCATTAAAGACTCCAGACAGGAAATTCCACACTTGTTCTTTTAATAAAGTTCTTTATAGAAGTCCTCACGCCTGACTGTCCTCCAACAAAAGCACAGTTTCCGTGTTTGATCCACCTCTACACTGATGCAATCAATGGAAAAAAGGCTCCTGTTCCCCTTACAACAAAGAAACCAAAATGCTCCAATAATGGGTACACCAGTTTACATTTTCTGCTCCCTCAATGTCCAACTTGAAAGGAAGTTCCTAATCTGGGATCAAGTAGCAGAATAATAATAGACTGAGCTGGTAAATGGGCCAGTTGAAGATAAATGAAACCCTTAATGTGTTGTGAAGTCCATTCAACAACTTGAACACTCTGGCCTCCTAAATACTGTGATTAAAAAGTGTCAGAGGTACCAAAAGAACTCACCATGTGACAAAACAACAGTGTTTTATTGTGCCTACCTTTGCTGCATTTAAAAAAAAAAATAAAAAAAATGAGGATAATCATGATTCATTATGCCTCAGATTCTCTAACAGTGTGGATCGCAGTTTAATTGCTAAGAAATGGCAGCACTGAGCAGTTAATCAATCGAGGTGTAAATGAAAACCCCATGGTTATCCAAATGCATTTGGAAGGAAAATACTGCTACTGTGATCCTCTCATGTGCCTCTTATGTATATCTCTGTATATGGTTAACAGATGAAGCAAAGGCAGACCCAGAAGGATCAGCCTCCAGCAGCATCAGCCCCTGAAAATTCCCTGTACGCCCAAGCTCAACGACAGCACCATAGGAGGCACATTCGTCTCGCTGGGAGGAGAACGCCATACCCAGGCGAGTCTCGCCACACCTTAGTCTAAGCAGAATCTAAGCTGCAGTGGATATTAGTTCTCCATAAAGATAATTGAAAACCAAAATAGTAGCTTGTTTTTATTTATTTTATTATTGTTATTATTATTTATTATTATTTATTTTCTATTAACCCCACCCCCACCCTTTTTTTAAATTCACTGACTGTAGCTCTTAGTCCTGGATGAGGTGCAGAGGCAGAGCACCTGTGAGCTGGAGGTTGATGCCGTTGCTGTGGATGTTCTCAACCGCCTCGAAATCGAAAGTAAGTTCACTCAGTATTGCAGCCAGCGCTGGCACGAACTTAAGAAAGCAACAATTGAGGCAAAGTGAAATTAAGATAAGAGTGATGGACAGCTCTGACGGCTGCCACACATCGAATCCATTATCACCCCCAAATACAAACATCGTGGAGCTGACCTAATCCGGCCCAATCACAGGGGAGCAGCTAGACATACAGAGGATGGGATAGAGGGTTAAAACGAACCAGTGACAATAAAGACAGATGCTGTTATCTGGCAAGCAAAGTAATGTAGTGCCAGAGCAGATGCAGCTTTTGTTCCTGAAGGATTTGTTTTAATCGCACACATCTGGATTTGTTGTTTTAGCGTGTGAAAGAAAGAAAGAGAGGTCATTCTTGCACTTACAATCTAAGTGGTGCCAGTTTTGCTGAACGTTGTGTTGTTGTCTTAAAAGCAGTCCTTCCATCTGAGCTGTAAAGATGCTGTGAGTTTTATCATTGAAATCAGATGGGACCTAACAAGCTTAAACCACACAAAGAATCTGTCTTAAAATGAAAAGAGAGGTCGCGATAGACAGCAAGTGCGTGTGTTCTGCACTTATGAACTATTACAGTTTGTATAGCCAGAGCTTTTTCTCAGGAACTTTGTTCTTCCTAGGAGCTAGAAGATTCCTTCAAAGATTTGTTTGTGTCTTAAAAAAACAGCAAAGATTAGGCAGATTAGGACTAGAAGATTTCAGAAAGTTCTGTGGAAAGCCCTAACAATGTGACTGAATGAGAACTGATATGTTTAGATGTAAGGGTTAAAGAGAGAGTGTGGGACTTGAGGTGGGTTAACCATTCTCTGAAAAATTATCCAGAGAATCACTGCTTCACCCTTTTAACATAATATTGGTATATGATAACTGGTCTGTGGGATGTGTAGGATGTGTATTGTCAGATGCAAGTTATTCGTGTGTTGATAAAGCTGTTACTGTATATGTGTGTAAAGGTGCCCACTGCTTTTTGTTCTTCCTGCTTCCTATTTTAAGGCTGCAGGTTTGGGATGAAATAATGACCCTGCACCTCTTCTTCTTTCCACATTATTTCTTTAATGAGTTTGTTTATGTGTTGGAGCTGCATGACTGTGTAATGACTGCTATACAGACAGAGCAGAAGTCCTGCTGTGGAAACATGTGCAGGCCTCCAAAAAACTATGCAATAGTTCTTGCAGTTAAAAACAGCTTTATGAGTTGATGTTGTTAAGCACAACTTTATATAAACACCGTGTTTGATGGTACAGAGTTTGAGTATTTTTGTGCTTAGTTCTCCATTTTTCTCCAGATCAAATTGGCAGGAACCCTGGCCTGCAGGCCATCTGGGAGGATGAGAAGCAGAGGAGGAGAGAGAAGAACCAGCCCTCTCAGATTGAAACCCCCGAGTCGCAAGGTACAGGCATTCACCACGGAAATTTTAGTTGTCTAAGTCAGTCTATGGGTTTCTGTTTAATTTCTCTGCGATCTGGGAATAAAGGAAAATGAGTATGGTTAACTGTATATAAAAGATGGTCATAGTCACTATGCTGTCACCCATTCATTTCTTAACTCTTCAGTTTCAGCATTTGGGTCATTCCCATTGGTTGTTTGGAGGCAGAAGTGACTGTTTTGAGCTACCAGGCTTGGTAATCAAGCTAGACTCATAAACTGAACGTGTGCAATGCACAGGGACACAAATCTGCTCATTGGTGCAAAGTAAAACATATTTTCATGAAACACTACAAAGCAGGCTGTGTTGTTTGTCAGGTAATTCCATTATCAGGCATCAAAAGAACAAATGTGATGGAGAGGTCCAGCAAATGGAATTGGCAGAGAGCTTTTTGGCTAGACAGACCTCTGTTGGCACACTTGTCAAAAACAACAGCCACACCTTATCAGTATTCAGTTGGATTAGTTTTAAAGAAAATCACCCATGCTGCACCCAGCATGTGATCTACTTTTCGAGGAATTGCCCTTTTTGGCGATTCTTCCATCCCACAGAATTGCTAGTGCTGAAAGCCCAAACAGTGCCTATGATGGAACCGTGTCAGAACACAGTGTATCACAGCTTAATGTTTATGGAGCTGCATAGCCACAGACTTTGGCCATGTGACACAGTACCCATGCTGACTACTGCGCTCCACCTAAAGCAGCTGCAAAGCGAGCGCCAGAAGTGACCCATGAAACAGTGGGAGAATGCAGCCTGGTTTGATGAATCACATTTTCTTCGACGTTTTGCCAAAGGCCGGGCGCACATCTCATTTATCTGAGAGAAGAGAAGAGCTGGCCAGCATGATTCGTTTTTAAAGAAGGCCTGTGTGATGCTCTGCAGCGTAATACTTTCTAAACATAGTTACAGGCCACCTACGTGATTTCATGGCCACTAATCTAATTGATGCAGAGGTTTCAGCAGGATAATTTGGTTGTCATACTGCTCAGGAATGGTTTGACCAACATGACAAATTGTAAATTAACTTTGAATTCTCAATTCAGAGGAGAGGAGATGTTTTGAAACCTTGTTGATTTGGGTGCAAAATTCTTCGGTTCTAATGTGCGGGAGTGAGTCTCATTTCAGTGGCGCCAGTGTTTCTGGTTACTGTGAAAGAGTTTTGAGAATGTCTGGAGGCAGTGCAGACTGTGGCTCACTGTGTTCTTCTATCATGTTATGCTTCTCTTTGTCCAACTGTGGCATCTGTCTTAGTTTTGTTTCTAAAGCCTCTTCCAGTGGAACGTAAAATTAGAATTTTCCATTACCTCCACAAGTCAGAGTTACAATTCAAAGAGCTGTCCATATGATCGGTGGGAAAGTACTGTCTTTAAACTACAAACCCTTTTAATCTTGCCAAAGTCTGATTCTCCACCAAACACACACACACACACAGAGCTGTCATGGAAATAGGCTGCCAAATAATCAGAGCACGGCTGCACTGTGACAAAAAGTTTGTTCTCAGGCCTACACCCAAGCACATAAGCACATGGGGTTCCCAAGCTTGAAAAGTGAAGGGAGAGGAAATCAGATAATGCCCGTGAATTATAGCTCCTACAGAACAATTTACAATGTGCAAGTTCAGTTAAGAAAGACAAAAGACTACGGTATGCAGAATTAAGGTCACAGTTTATTACAGACTGACAGCAAAATTACCCAGCCAAACACCAGCATGCTTAACAGCTATTACTGACCAAAATGTTTTAATTGTAGCGAAGAACTCCATGTCTGAAGAATGTTTCTAAGCACCAGAAAGTGCAGTGTTGAAATGCTTGTCTGTGTGTTCCAGATCGTGGTTTTGTCACCTCATCAGAGAGTGAGAAAATCTTCATGAAGAGAGTCGAGGAGATCCTCAAGGAGAACGAGTTTGATGTGTAAGTTCCTTCTCCTTCCTTTGATTTATCTTGGGTAGTGCCAGGGTACATGATATCTGAAAGACTGCACTAATCATGATCCTTAAAATTGTTGTCTAAAAAATAATTCATGAAGAAAATTCATAATCGCATCACATATTTACCCTTTATTAACACTTCCACTTCCCTTAGAAGTGCTGTAGCACTTGGTGGATATTTTGTACCGGTGTTAGGTACACCTGTACACCTGTACAGCAAAAGCAAATGACATCACCGGACTTTGAGGCCACCTTGCCCACCCACGTTGAAATGGTATTGAATTGTAACGGAAAACAACCGAAACCGAATCAAGTTGTGGCGAAACGAATAGGTGCTAGAGGAAAAGAGGCATTGTGTCCCTTCTCACGTGATGCACTGCCTTCAGGCTTGGAAACGGGACTCTTGGTAATTTGCATCACTTGTGTGTTGACCCTTGACACAAAACCTGCATTTAAAGTTTGGAACAGAAACTGGTATTCACTGTCTGCAAGTTTGAGGTCTATGGTGAAATGGCCAAGATCACATCTGATCTGTATGATGTATCACCGCTCTTGCCAGATTCAACACAGATGTCCTAATTTTGTTGTGGCATGACAACTCTAAAGGACCTTTGAAGTCAGTGTGGGCATGCATAGTGTTTCAACATGATTTTCTCTTGCACAATTATTCTGTTTGCCTTTCTTTATTTGTTTATCCCATTTTCCTAGTGTGAGAGTGCTTATTTTGAATTTATTCTTTTCATGTTAGGTTATGGTTTGTTGTTTATTGTTTGTCTTATTGTCATTATTAAAAATGTAATAACTGAAAGTCAATGTCCCATATCCGTCATGAAATTTGGAGTAACTGTCACAGAGTTGGAGTTTATGCAAGAGAGTAACAGTGTTTGAAAATGGGGACAAAATGCTTCCAGCCTTAGAGGAAAGTCTCCCATAGTCTGGCAGCCCACATCAATAACAAGTTTTTCTTGTTTTTAGTTCTTTGTATTGAGCTGTAATGAAGTTGTTGTGTGTCCTCAGTTTCTTTGTGCCTGAGTGTCTTTCTTCTCAGGGCAGAGAGGGAAGCAGTAAAATCAGAGATTGGATAAAATGGGGAAAGTGAAATTGCAACAGATGTAGTGGAGAAAAAAAGGGAGGGGGATGGTGAAACAATCGCCAGATGTACAGCTAGAAAGTATTTCCTGTTATAAATAAAGTACAGTTGACTCGGCTGTGTGTGTGTGTTGCTGCATCACATCCAGATGGCTTCCATTCACCAACCCCTGATATCGGACAGGGGAAAAAAGGGAGGGGGAGCAGAGCGGACCTTCGGTGTAGAGTCGGCTCGTCTTAAGTGATGGAGCGCACACACACAGAGTTGCCTGGCTTCTTTCCCAATGCCTGGCTGTCTCAGTCACCCTTTCTGTTAATACTCTCACACAGCCTATCACTTCCTGTCTGTTGGCTCTCCTTTACTCTACTATGCACTGCTAATATTGCTGCTTTGTCAGTGTCTCACTTAGCATTTTAGGCTTTTTGGAAACATTTTATTTCCCCTTACTCATGGTTTTCTTTTAATTCAAGGATTTTGTCCAACTCTTCAGCTGCGAGCCATGTTTTGGCAGTTTCTACGGCCTCAGTTATGGACATATTGTTGTACCTCTTATTCATCCAGAACCAGTCTCTCATGACACTCTCTGGTAGGCAAGTAACCTTCTGGGCTTCCCTGATTTTGGATTCCAGCCTTCTCCTCCATGGGAGGGCTTTTATATCCGATTCTATATATAGCTCTTTAAATCTCATTTTGGTTGGAAATGTCCTCCCACTCGATTAACCTTTACCCTGTTCTGCCACGCTCTTCATACAAGGCTGTGCAAAATAGAATTTTGGTTGAATTCTTCTTTTTTAAATGGAATGAGACTAAAGAACTGCAGAGACTGTAACTTGATTGGTGAATCCAGTCTCTCGCTCAGTGTGCCCTGAAGCTCACTGTCCTTCCCATCTGAGAGCAAAGACCAAGTCCTTTTGGTTTCTGAGTTTATGGACAAGTGATTGTAGCTGCCTCATTATAGCTAACTAATACTCATATATCCACATCATCCTGTGTGATAGCCAGCAGGTAACAAGACACTGCAGTGCATAAGTGCCAAACTGAGTTGTTTTCACACTTTAACTGCAGCTCTAAACTTTTATAGACATCGGCCTTCAGAACTATAACGGATAGACCATGTGTCTCAATCGGTTAGATGGAGTACAAAGACCTTGCAGTCTCTCGTTGAGGTCATGTGAGAATAGGTCAGTGTAATGAAGGTTGTCTTCATTACTTAACCGTATAAACATGAGTGATTTTAATATTTATATTACGGGCACTCATACAAAAGTTTGTTTTTATTGGTTATTTGGGCTAAAGGTGGGCGGTCTTCCAGCTGGTACCGTTTAATGTCTGCCTAGGAAAAGAGATTTCAATTAGTATAGAATGTTTGGTTAAGCTGGTGGAAACCAGTACTTTAACACTTAGCTTTTGGATAAGATTGTCTTACCTATGTTTTCTTTTGATGGTGTGCCAGCCACAAGAGTCCCCAGGCATCTTGAGTGCCCTTTTAAAGGTTCCTGGTGCTACCAATAGCTATATTAGTTTATTGTAGATTGTAGTCGGTAGGACAAGTGGGAAATATTTTATTTACTAATTGTAATTATGTTAATTATGTCTACAATATTGATTTGATATCAATAAAGGTTATTAGGTAAGACAGTTAGCACTGTTGGCTCACAGCAAGAAGGTCCTGAGTTCAATTCCACCACCTGGCCGTGGTCTTTCGGTGTGGTGTTTGCATGTTTTCCCCGTGTTTGGGTGGGTTCTTTCCAGGTACTCAGGCTTCCTCCCACAGTCCAAAGACATGCAATTAGTGAACTGGTAACTCTAAATTACCCATAGGCGTGAGGTGAGAGTGAATGGTTGTCTGTGTCTGTGTGTTAGCTCTGTGACATACTGGCGATCTGTCCAGGGTATACCTTGCCTCTCTCGCCCCTAAGACAGCTGGGATAGGCTCCAGTCCCCTGCTACCCTGCAAAAGGATAAGTGGAAGAGAATAGGTCAGCGTGCAGCCTGTTACAGTCGCTCCTCTTTTTTCTCTTAGTTTAGCTCTGTTTTCTTACGTATTCTTTTTTTTTTCTGACTTGTATTTTCATCCGTTTATTATCTTTCACTCAATCATGTGGATTGAAAGAGTTTTTGTTCTTCTGGTGGCCGTGGAACTATTACTTTTATCAAGGAACGGGACCATGGCACATCTCCTACACGCACGGACTGTTTACTCCAGAGATCAGCTGATCGCTCTGATGCCGGCCGGCTTGTGAATGTGTGTGTGAATGGGTGGATGTCTGGATATGTAAAGCGCTTTGGGGTCCTTAGGGACTAGTAAAGTGCTATATAAATACAGGCCATTTACCATTTTGCTGGCCAGACCCGCAGAAGTACCAGCTGAAATTTGGAGAAAAACACATCGGGGATGCAGAGGTCAAGGACAGAGGAGAAGAAAGGAGACGGTGAGACAGTGGAGGCTCGAAGCGAGGAGGAGGTATAAACCGTGTCTGCCGTCTATCGTAATGGGAAATGTGCGATCCTTATCGAATAAAATCGACGAGCTCTCAGCACTGGTGCGGAGTCAGAGGGAATACCGAGAGTGTAGCCTGAAGTGTTTCACTGAATCATCGATGCACCAGGACATTCCCGACGAGAATGCTTCCATGGAAGGCTTCCACACTGTTCGGGCGGACAGGGACAGCATTGCTAGTGGTAAGCGGAAAGGAGGTGGATTTGCTGTTTTAGTTAACAACCGGTGGTGTAACCCTGCCAACATAACAATCAAAGAAAGGATTTGTTGCCCGGACATTGAACTATGTGCTGTAGGACTCAGGCTGTATTATTTACCCAGGGAATTCTCTCATGTCATCTTGGTGGCTGTTTATGTTCCTCCCACAGCTGCATGTGACACTATCCACTCTGCCATAGCCCGGTTACAGACTCAGCACCCGAGTGCCTTTATTGTGATCTTGGGTGACTTCAACCATGTATCACTGGACAATACACTACCAACATTCAGACAATATGTGGACTGTCCCACCAGGGGAGAGAAAATTTTAGACCTTCTGTATGCTAATGTCAAGGATGCATACAGCTCCTCCTCCTCCCCCACTTGGTAGGTCAGATCATAACCTGATTCACCTCACCCCACGCTATGTGCCAATTGTGAGGAGGGAACCTGTGACCACGAGGAGCATTAGGAGGTGGTCAGAGGAGGCCTTAGCAGAACTACAGGGCTGTTTCGAGGTGACCGACTGGGAAACACTCTGTGAGCCTCACGCCGAGGACATCAATGGGCTTACTGATTGTATCACAGACTACATAACTTTCTGCACCGACTCCATTCTTCCAGCTCAGACTGTTCATTGTTACCCAAATAACAAGCCGTGGGTGACTATGACATCAAAGCCCTCCTCAACGACAAGAGGGCTTTCAGAGGGGCAATAAAGAGGAGGTGAGGAAGGTCCAGGTGTTACTAAAGGACAAGATCAGAGAGGCTAAAGACAATTACAGGAGGAAGCTGAAGTGGAAACTCCAGCAGAACAGCATGAGAGAGGTGTGGAGGGGCATGAAGACCATCACTGGATTCAGGCCAACCAACAGCAGGGGAGCTGAGGGAGGTGAGAATAGAGCTAACGAGTTGAATCTGTTTTTCAATAGATTCAACACTACAGTGTCTGCTCACACCCCTCACAACCTCACCTGTAGTCAGCCTGGAATCCAGAGCCACACCACTGTGTCAGCTCTCTCTTCATATGGCGCTGTTGCCTCCTGTGAGATTCCTGACACCCTCCCCACCCCTCACCTTCACTCAATACCAGGTTGAGATGCAAATGAGGAGACTCCACTCGGGCAAGTCTGCTGGACCAGACAGAGTGAGTCCCCTGGCCCTCAAGGCCTGTGCCCCCAGCTGTGTGGAGTCTTTCATAAACTGTTTATGCTGAGTCTGAGTCTGCAGAGGGTACCAGTGATGTGGAAGACATCATGCCTCGCCCCTATTTCCAAAGACGCCACGCCCCAGTGGCCCCCAGGATTGCAGGCCCGCGGCACTGACCTCCCACATCATGAAGACCCTGAAAGGTTTCATCCTGGACCAGATGCACCCATTGTCGGACCACATCTGGATCCCCTTCAATTTGCTTATCAGCCTGCCTCGAACAGAGAACGCCATCATCTACCTGCTCAATCGTGTCTACACCCATCTGGACCAGCCGGCGAGCACTGTGAGGGTCATGTTTTTTGACTTTTCCAGTGCTTTCAACACCATCAGGCCGACCCTCCTGGGTGATAAGTTAACAGTGATGCAGGTGGATGCTTCTCTGGTGTCTTGGATTGTTGATTACCTGACAGGAAGACCACAATATGTACATCTCCCACAGTGTGTGTCTGACAAGGTACTCAGCAACATAGGGGCACCACAGGGGACTGTCCTCTCCCCCTTCCTCTTCACCCTCTACACCACAGACTTCAGCCACTGCACAGAGACCTGCCATCTTCAGAAGTTTTCTGATGACTCCACGGTGGTTGGATGCATCAGCAGGGATGATGAGACAGAGTACCGAGCTGTGGTCGACTCCTTTGTCACGTGGTGTGAGCGGAATCATCTGCAGCTCAACGTGGCAAAGACCAAGGAATTGATTTAAAAAGATGGCGCCGGTGAGGTCGGCTGCCGTCACAACTGCTCCGACCACCTTTTCTTTGTTTTTGTTTTTTAAGTTAGTTTTCAGCGTTTTTAAATCGGCAAAATCATCACCATTGAGTACATTAGGTATGACAGAGACACTCTTGTTTCTATTGGTATACAATGTACTCACAATTCGAAGTTTTTAACTCCGGATCCGAGCTGGCCGAGTGAGATCCTGAGGGAGAACAAAGGATGCGACACAAAGCGGCGGCCTCGAGGGAAATGAGCCGGCGTCAGGAACAGGCTGAGAGCTCGTGCACACCTCTGCCTAGCATCCTGCTTGCCAACGTCCAGTCACTGGAGAACAAGCTTGATGACCTCAGGGCCAGGATAAAGTTCCAGAGAGACATTCGGGACTGTAATCTCCTCTGCTTCACCGAGACATGGCTGAACCCAGTGGTGCCGGACCACGCCATCCAGCCGGCCGAGTTCTTCTCGGTTCACCGCATGGACAGGACACAGGACCGGGAAGTCAAGGGAGGCGGCGTGTTCAGTGGTGAACAACAGTTGGTGCAACAGCGCAAGCGTTGTTCCTCTCACACGCCCTGCACACCAAATCTGGAACTACTGTCCATCATGTGTCGCCCCTTTATCTACCTCAGGAGTTTACATCGGTCATTTTAAGTGCCGCTTATATTCCACCACAAGCGGACACGGTCACCACACAGCACCAGACACAACACCGCGACGCCGCGCTTATTGTGACGGGGACTTTAATAGTGCTAACCTCAAACGCGCAGCGCCGAACTTTCATCAACACATCACCTGCCCCACCAGGGTGAAAGGACACTGACCACTGTTACACCACGGTCAAGGACGGCTACAAGGCACAATCCCGCCTCCGCTTGGCAAATCCGATCACGCCGCCATCTTCCTCATGCCAAAAATACAAACAAAGGCTGAAACAGGAAGTTCCGGTTCAGAGGAAGGTCACACGCTGGACGGACCAATCGGTGGTCAGCGTTACAGGACGCACTGATGATGCAGACTGGGACATGTTCAGAAACAGTCCGGCGATGACGCCAACGTGTTTACGGAAGCGGTTGTGGGATTCATCGGGAAACCAGCGGATGATACCGTGGAGAAAAGACTATCACTATCAGAATGTTTCCCAACCAGAAGCCGTGGGTGGATAAAACCATCCGCGACGCTCTGAGATCCCCGCACCGCTGCTTACAACACGGGACTCGCGACGGGGACATGGACCCGCATAAAGCCGCCATATAACGTGCGGAAGGCGGTGAAAGAGGCGAAGCAGTGTTATGGAGGAAACTAGAGTCACAACTCAAACAGAGTGACTCTAGGAGCCTGTGGCAGGGATTAAGGACAATAACGGATTATAAAGCACCAACAACCGGTACGACAAACGCGGACGTGACTCTGGCAGACGAGCTGAACACTTTCTATGCTTGCTTCGAGGCTGCAGCTAAAGACGCTAGCGATGCTAATGCTAGCGGCGCTAACGGCTGCGGACAGGAAGATACTGCCACTACCGGAAACGTGCTCATCATCTCCGAGCATGACATGAGGAGAGCCTTCAAGAGAGTGAACACCAGGAAAGCAGCAGGACCAGAAGGCATCTCAGGTCGTATCCTCAGAGTCTCGCGATACCAGCTAGCACCTGTGTTCACTGAGATATTCAACATCTCTTTATCTCAGTCGGTGATCCCCACATGTTTCAAAGAGTCCATCATTGTTCCTGTCCCGAAGAAACCCCACCCTGCTTCTCTCAATGACTATTGCCCTGTAGCCCTCACCTCAGTAGTGATGAAGTGCTTTGAACGCCTGGTCAGAGACTTCATCATTTCTTCACTACCAGACACACTGGACCCACTACAGTTCCCTTACCGTGCAAATCGTTCCACAGACGATGCCATCTCTCATCTCCTCCACACATCACTTACTCACTTGGACACTAGAAGGGGGAATTATGTTAAAATGCTCTTCATCGACTACAGCTCTGCATTTAATACCATAATTCCCTCCACACTCACCACCAAGCTGGAGCACCTGGGACTCAGCTCATCTATGTGTCAGTGGATCTCCAACTTCCTAACTGGCAGACCACAGGCAGTAAGGATGGGCGGACATGTCTCAGCCTCCATCACTCTCAGCACTGGAGCCCCCCAGGGGTGTGTTCTGAGCCCCCTCCTGTACTCTTTGTACACATATGACTGTGTGGCCACTACCAGCTCCACCACCATCATTAAGTTTGCTGACGACACTGTCGTGGTGGGCCTGATCTCTGATAACAACGAGACGGCCTACCTGAAGGAGATTAGGAATCTGGAGAACTGGTGCCAGAAAAACAACCTCCTTCTAAACGTCAGTAAGACAAAGGAGTTGATAGTGGACTTCAGCACTAAGCAGGAGAGGAACTACCAGACCCCGCCATCAACGAAAGTGCTCAGTGGAGAGAGTGGACAGCTTCAAATACCTCGGGTTCACATCACGCAGGACCTGTCATGGTCCTGTCACATCAACACCGTGGTGAAAAAGGCCCGACAGCTGCCTCTACCACCTCAGACGCTTGAGAGACTTCCCACTGCCCTCCAAGGTGCTCAGGAACTTTACTCCTGCACCATAGAGAGCATCCTGACAGGAAACATCTCAACCTGGTTCGGGAACAGCACCATGCAGGACAGACGAGCTCTACAGAGGGTTGTGCGATCAGCTGAGCACACCATCCGCCCGAGCTCCCTGACCTGCACTCAATCTACAGCAGGCGGTGCTGGACCAAGGCCAGGAAGATCATGAAGGACCTCAGCCATCCCAACAATGGACTGTTCTCTGTTGAGGTCAGGAAAGCGATTCTGCTCCCTGAAGACCAACACAGAGAGACTGAGGAGAAGCTTCTTTCCGCAGGCGATACGGTTTCTCAATCACACCACCACATAGTACTGACCCACACATATGGTTTTTACACACACACTGGACATTCTGGACATTTGTTTACACTAGTGGCCACTGCATAACTACACTGCGTGGTCATCTAATCAAATCACTCACTTAGTCACAAGTCACTTAAATAAATCACTTTTAAGCATATTTGCACTGCACAAGACACTTAAATATATGGATTGCACAACCCTGGACATTACATTTCTTTCATTACCATTTACTACTTGTACAGCTGCTCTTATTGTTCTATATTTCTTCATATATTCTTATATATTTTCTATATTGTGTATTTTGTTGTACAGTTATTTTATTTTTAACTTTAATTTTTATATTTTATTTTATTCTTTCCTAGTTAAATTTACCCTTCATTTTAATTTTCATATTTATTTCCTGTCCTATTCATAGTCTTTTATTTTAGGTCACGAGCAGTTGTCTAAGCATTTCACTGCATATCGTACTGTGTATGACTGTGTATGTGACAAATGTTTTAATCCAGGGGTCAGTGTTGACATTGTGGAGGACTATAAATACCTTGGAGTACACATTGACAATAAACTGGACTGGGCTAAAACACCACAGCACTTTACAGAAAGGCCCAGAGTCGTCTCTATTTTTGAGGCGACTGAGGTCCTTCAACATCTGCCAGAAAATGCTCAGGATTTTCTATGAGGCTGTTGTGGCCAGTGCTATCCTCTATGCTGTTGCATGCTGGGGGAGCAGGCTGAGGTTGCAGATGCCAACAGACTCGATAAACTGATTCGTAAGGCCAGTAATGTTGTGGGATGGAGCTGGACTCCCTCAAGGTGGTGTCGGAGAGGCGGATGTTGTCCAAAATAAAGACAATGTTGGATAACACCACCCACCCACTCCATGACATGCTGGTCAGTCACAGGAGCACGTTCAGTGAGAGACTGAGATTACTGAAAAGCACCACTGAACAACACAGGAAATCATTCCTGCCTGTGGCCATCTCCTGTACAACTCATCCACTTAACACACTGTTTACTGCAACAGCTACACCCTTCTTGCACATGTTCTTTTCAGCTATTTATTAATAAGTGACTTTTATGTATATATATATGCCTGTATATATTGTGCTATTCTTAGTTAGTGTATTGTCTGTCTTTGTTAATGTTTGTTTATAATGGAGCACTGTAACTAAAAAATAATTTCCCTAGAAATCAATAAAGTATTCTGATTCTGATCTGATTCTGATGAACCCTGGCCTACACTCTGTTTTGAATTTTAATGTTGGTGAATAAACACCAACAGGTTTGTCTGCACCTCATCTCTGCCTCAATCCTCCTCTTTGAACCCAGCTGCTACAGGCCATCGTAACAGTCAGGTATTGGTATGGGGAATTTACTCCAAGTGAATTGGATGTCTTATTTCTAGCCTCCTGTGTGGTCTATGCTGGTGCCGTATTGTTATCTAAACCCACTGAAGAATTTGGAGCATTTTCTGCTTTGTGCTACGTGACAGGAAGAGAACCTTGGACAGTGCTCAGACTTGATTGCCTCACACGGCCTGGGGTTAATGCGCGAAAGATCTGGGGACATTAACTAACTGTCAATTAGATAAAGTGTTAAAGAAAGACATCTGTAGCAAATCTGTTTGTTCAAATTAGCATCAGCAGATGTAGGTTCTACATTTTTAATTTTTCTGACTCCTGCCAGATTAATCGCAGCGCCAGCCTCAGAGCCTCTGTGTCATTTGAACTTCACAAAACAGCTCTTGTGATTTCTCATCAGTGTATGTGTGGCCAGTTTTGACTCTTCATCATTCGGCATGGTGTTATCTTAACAATTAGTGCAACTGCACACGCTTGTGTTGAGGCAGCAGATAGAAAATTACAGTCGAAGGTGCAAATCATATGTGCACACTAAGTCATCTACACATTACACCTAGAGGAGCTGTTTCTGCCATGGAAACCCACACTGTGGAGCTCCCAGTGCAGTGTTTGTGCTGATGTTGATGGAAGAGGTTTGGAACTCTGCAGTTATTAAGTTGCAGAGCGATGGTGATTTGTAGTCCTTATTGCTTCAGGGCTTGGCATCCCCATTCTTTACTTATATGGTCTGCAACTTGAGTTGCCGTGGTTCCACTTTGCAATAATACCACTTCCAGCTGGTCATGGAGTAATGACGAGAGAAGATGTTTCAAAACTGACTTGTTGCAGTGGTGGCATTCTATTACAGTACCACACCTGACTTCAGTCTTTAGAACGATCTATTCTTTCACAGATGTGGCTAGGTGCTTGATTTTATGCACTTGTAAGATTTAAGAACATCTGAATCAGAGATTAAGCTGTGTGGTCTGGTAGTTTTAATGTAACAAGTAGTCTTAAGTTAAATCTTGTTAATGGCTCATCAAATGGCTCAGAGCCTTTATTTCAGTATATACTAGAGCATTTACAAAGGCACACATCTGCTAACAACACTTTGTAGTTATCGTTCCTTTCTCTTTCTCATCATTCAAACTCTGAGAGGGCGTGGCTTGGTGGCAAAATGTGTTCATCACTGCAGAAATCTCCTGACGCTTGCCAGGCTCCCTCCCTGGCTGCCTCTAAAGTCGTTAGCTGGCAGACTAATTAAGAACAACCAGACAGTGGCATGTGCACGCTGACTCTCGGGAGGCTCTTCATCATACGGCACCAGCAGAACGAAGTCTCTGCCATGAAACCTCCCTCAATCTCAACCTAAACTCTGAGTCTGGAGTAGATTTCATTTTACAGCCATGTTGTCTGAAAACCATTCATCATTTATCAGCCTCCTGCCTGCTGCTGCTGCTCATTCATCATTTAAAGTGAGTTAGAGGGTGTCCACAAGGCTGTGATTCATAGTCTACTATTCTGTCTGATATGTTTGTCTCTGTCTGGCTGTCCTCTCGCACGAGTGTTTGTGTTCTTCCCTGAGCTGTGACTGGGCTCAGTCATGGTGTTCTGCAGCTTCACCTGTCAGTCCCGTGCTTTTCAACATATTGCATCAGAAGCTTTACAGAAGCTTGAACTTGTGCTGCAGAAGTCGTCCGTGCACACCTGCAGTCACAAGAGCAACAGTTTAGTATCCTGAGGGCTTTTTAGATGGTCAGACTCATGGCCAGGCTTCAGACTCTAGTCCACCATTTTCACCAGATCTGAAAGACCTCCTCTGGAGCAGTGCCTAAAATGGAATTCGTTTTTTTCTTTCTCAAACCATTCCTGTAAAATCTGTTCCACGTGCGAGTAGCGGCCGCCCGCCTGTCTTCGTTTCAATATTTCAGAGTCACTATGGTGAGTTGCTAGGCGATACAGCAGGGCAGCACGATTAAGGGAGCGTGATAGGCAGCTTGTGGCTGAGGGCAATCCGGAGGGATACAAAGCCCAGTTGGCTGCCTGCCTGTTTTCCATTCATATTCCCTCTGCCAACACACAGACACACACCACTTAGCTGTACACACCCATATACTTCCCCACACAGTTGCCAGACAAGAGACACTCTGCACACTTGTGCAGTCCCACACAGAGCTTTCGCCCACTAAACCGAGCACTTTCTCTGATTAAGACCCGCTGTAAAGAGATGCTAATAAAACATGGCTGCTGCACAAGGTGCTCAGTTTTCTAATTCAGCTAACAGCCATGCAGACAACACTGTTGAATGTTTTGGTAAAAAGTAAAACTTGATGTCTGTTTATTTCCTCAGGACACAAGATCTGTCTGCTGGTGATGGGGAGAACCAAGAAGATTTCCCTGGTGAACTAACACTTCATTTTGACCCCTGACCCCAGACGGGCTGCCATGTACCCCTGCTAACGCTGTGGAGGTTCACAGGGGTCGACATCCAGGTGAGGAGAATTGCAGTAGTTGTTTCACAGACCGGCAACAGCAGATTTTGCTTTGAGTTATATCATATTGAGTTATCACGATGGGATAGTTTGACCTGCTATGAAACCATTAAAGGGCAAAGCTATGTTCTAATTTGGTTTTTTTACACATTTTATTTGGTGGCATGAAATGGGTTGAGCCAGGCTGGTAGTCCCCAAATGTTTTCACAGACCAACTGTTGTATCTTTGATAATGGAAGTAATCTCTTTCTTGGGTAGTTATCACAGGGATATTATATGAATAAAGTGACTTTTTCAGAAGTTGAATAAGTTTTTGTGCAAGAAAAAAAGCGATGCACAGCGACATTTCTTTCTTA
Organism: Oreochromis aureus; assembly: GCF_013358895.1. NCBI lineage: Eukaryota > Metazoa > Chordata > Actinopteri > Cichliformes > Cichlidae > Oreochromis > Oreochromis aureus. Next base: position 29,954,821 of record NC_052956.1, on the reverse strand, counting down.
CATTTGTTTTGTCTTGCTTTAAAGCCAATATCAGAAATGAAAGTTGTTATAAGTTTATTAAATCTGAGAACAAAACAGAAGAGAAATCCTCTTTAGTACCATCTTTTAAGTAGTCTGATTCACTATAGGAGATGAAGAAGATCTGATGTCGAGACTGAATACTTTAATTTGCAAAAAAGCTGGATTTTACTTACTAGCACCCTACACTTTCTTTTCCTTTATAGAATTTAACTCCTAATTGACCAGGTTTCTCTTGTGACATACATTTGTTTCTTCTCTCATTCTGCCTGTATGTTTGGCAGGAGAAGTACTTGTTTCATCACCCCGTTACTCCTACCCAAGTCAGGGAGTTGAAAGAGTGACGATGTGAGAGTGACATTGGGCTAATGTGCAGGAAATCTCTGTGCTTGTGTGTCCAAACTTAAAGCTGAAGAAAGATCGCACACACGCTTACAAAACACATATATACCACATATAACCTAGAAACAGGCCTGAGTAATGTTGCACTAGAGTTTGCTTGACAACAGGTGACAGAAGATGATGTCCAGTCCATGGGGTGTCCAAAGGCCGGAGATCATCGCCTTATTTGGAAGGAGATGCCAGAAAGGGGAACTTCTGTGTCTGCATTTATCTCTTAAAATTGGTCATTGTCTGTAAAATAGGCAAATAATGTTCTTAAGATGCAAATTGTGTACTTGTAAAAGCAAGAGGGGGCGTTATAATACCCTGATGATATAAAAGCAATCTGAAGTGTATTTCTGACGGAGATCTACAGCTGATGTTGCAGGGTACATCTCCCCACACGTGTGTTTCATTAAAATCGTTGTTTGACCAACTCTTCGGAACCATGGTTGTTTTGTTCTCATCCTCAATATTCTGAACACGTGACAACTGGAACTGTAGAAACTGTAAGAGATGGGAGTCACCGAGCTAATGCTGAACTGTGCTGCTTTAATGTGTTATCTCAGTGAAACTGTTGTTAGCAAAGTGTGACATCGAAGTATGCCTAACAGTAGTTTTCATCTTCTCTGCTGCTGCCCGCAGACTCTGTGAGGAGCAGTGGGAAAGTTCCAGAGGAGGCTGTCGTTGATGAGGAGGCCATCCTGACTCTCCTGGAGAACAGTCAGTCTTTCCTCCCACTCTCCCAGACATCCAACCACTCGCCTCTCTTAGGTAACACAGCCTCTTTCATTCATGCACGTTTTAATTTTCTATGCTCGATTTTGTTTCCCATGATTAAACTCTGATTTTAGGTGATAATTTTAAGGCTGTCTTCCACAAACAGTATTTCAAAGATGCTGATTCAGTGGTCGGGTCATGTGACTTTGACTCCAGAAGCTTCAGCTTGTGTTTTCTGAAATGGATTTTGAGGGCTGTTTTGAATCGTTGTTGTAAAAGCCACTTTTTTTCCCCTTTCCATCCATATTTTCTGATATTTAGTGGATTCTTTCCTCCATATACATCTGTTTCTTGTCCACTTAACTGCCACTACACCCTGAAAGGAGAAAATATTCACCTCAATGCTTAACAGCTGTCCAAGTGGAGAGAAGGTTATTGCGTACAGCTGTCTGATATTGTCTGTGTGCTTTATTTTGTCCTCCATGCAGACAGCAGCCGGGACCAAGCCATCATTGACTTGCTGGCAGGCCTGGAGGACGATGGTTTCTGCAGGACACCCGCTAGGCAGAATTCCCAGTCCCGCTCACTCCCTGGTGTCACAAACTACAACTGCAACAGTGATGAAGAGGAAGCAGGCCCAGAACTGGACAAGGAAGAGGCAGAACTCAGTGTTATAATGTCACAGCGTTAGACAGCGACCCTCCTGAGAGTGCTTCCTCTCAGAGGCATGTTTATCTCTGCATGGTTTAAGGCAAAAGTATAACCATCAGTTTTAGAGTATGTTGTGCATCAAAATGTTTTCATTTTTTAGTAATAAGTACAAGTAAGCGTAAGCTACACCTTTTGTTTCTGGTCGATCTTAAATACATAGGTGAGCGATCGCTGTACACAATTCAGAAAGTCATCCCCAGTGAGCTCTGCCTGGGCATTTTTTTTTTATTATTTTTTTTTTAAATACGGTTCCTGTCGGTGTGTGTGTGCACAGACCCTGCATGAAGGAGACAGAAAACTGCTTCAGTGATGGCCAGCAGGAGTCCTCTGACGAAGACATGGAGTGGAGTGGAAACAACTCTATGTTCGCTAACCTGTCCATCCCGCAGCTCGATGGCGCCCGCAGACGAGAGTAGCGGTGAGTTGTCCTGTGATGAGATGTACTGAGACAGCATGAAGTGTCAGCTTGCTTTGATGCCTATCTGACAACCCCCACCGATTCACGCCTGTCAAGTATGTCAGGAGAGGGATCTGATAGCTGCTACAGAAGAAAAAGTTGGGATGATTCTCAGTTTTGGCTCTATGACCTGACAGGCTACAATTTGATGCAGTGCCAGACTTGGGGGGGTAAAAACTGACTCCCTGGGGTTAATTAACTGTTCAGTTTTTAGAGCGTGCATGTGTGTGTGGAACGATGACTACAACTTCATAGACTGGTAATAGACTCTGTGTGCTTTTTAAAAAATATACCAGTATCAAACATAATGAAATCTGAAAGTTCTGAGTCATAAAATTCATCTTGACATTTCTGTATAGCTGTAACAAATTCCTCTTCAGTAATTTGCAACATAGAGTTTAAAGGTTAATAACACTAAAACTGCCTCTGTAGTTGCTGTTTGTGCGATTTCAACACGTTTCCTGCCCCTGCACCCCACCTGCATTAGATGACTTTATCAGTAGCTCAGCTGGTCCGAAAGCAGAACAACTACATTATCAGAAGAGCTAGAGGAGAGAATGAGGGACAAGCGTCCTGCTGATGCACATGTTAGTGATGTTCTAGTTGCCCTGTGTCTCATGCAGAGCGACGGTCACTTTCTTATTGAGCTTAAAGTATAAATTTTGGCTTTCAACATGTTATAGTGGCATAGAAATATTGTAGTAAATTGACTTTTTAAAATTTAAATTAGTGCTGTCAGCTCTAATCTCGTTAAAATGACGTTAACACCGTAACCGCATTAACGCGGCAAATCTCCGTTAGCAGAGGCATCAACACGTTAGCGCCATGCAGCCCCTCGCACAGGGCGATCCACGTTAACTCGCTAAGAGAGATTTGCCGTGTTAATGCGGTTATGGCGTTAACGTCATTTTAACGAGATTGACAGCACAAATTTAAATATATCAAATAGTGATCAATCTCACCCTGGGGTTTTGGGCAAAGATTCATGGGTCATTGCTCTCTCTGATTACATGAATTTCAGGTCAGTTTCTTGCAGCTGTGGACACTAATGAGATGCCTCTTCTTCTCACATGCTGTATCCATAGATTCCTCCTTAACAGATAGTGGCTCAATGACGCAGTCTTCGCTTACGGCCACTGAAAAGATGTTGGGCAAAAGAAATCCCATCCCCGGAGAGACGGTCCACCTTGAGCCACCATCTACAGCTAAGATCCTTTTGGAGTGCAAGCATCCCGAGCACATACCAGTTCACGTGTTGGACACGGAGCAGCCGCTTGACAAGCACTTTCAGTTAAAAAGCAGTCAGGACAGCAGTAGTGAATGTTTGACAGGGTTCAAGGTGAATAAAGAAATCCCCTACATCCAGCCAGTCAAACACCCTATTCCCTGCATATTAGCCAATCACCCTGAGGTATCTCCCATCTGCATGGACAAAGAAGATCTACGACCTTTGTACACCTACGATAAGAAAGCTTCCATAGCTTTGGATAAAACGGATATTGAAAGCTTCCCATTTGGTAATGGAAAGGTCGCCAAGAACAGGAAGAAGTACGGCAGTATAAAGAATGTAGAAACAAACTGTCTGTCCATTCTTCAGAACCACAGGACCTTTTCTCTCTGTTATTCTGAGCTGAGAAACTGCTCAGCTAAGACTGACCTGGAACTGAACACAAAAGACAATAAAAGCCCCCTTCTGAGGAGCATCGCATCAGCCCCATCAACCTTGAAGGAGGACGAGTTTCTTGATCCTCATGAGGACGAAATTGGCAAAGATGGCGAGGAAGGAGATGTCGGTGAGCTGAAAATCAGGTACGAGGACTATCAGGAAAACAAGACTGAGAGGACTATTGTTGCCCAGCAGGAGGCACACTACAAGTTTTTCCCCAGTGTCATTCTCTCCAACTGCCTCAGCAGAAAGAAACCTGGGAACAAGAAAATGGCTGACACCTGCAGCAAGGTGGAACAGGCCCAACCTCGCAGGTCTAAACTAAAGATGAACAAAAAAAGGCTAGGTATGACAGGACCTAGGAACAAATTAAAGATGGTCCAAAGCTCTACCTCTGATAGCCAGATTAGCACCAGCATCACCTCAGTAACACCTGCTAGTCCTGTGAATACGGACACTGAAATGCTGCTTTCTGAGGATCGTCAGGATTTACAAGAGGCCGAGTCGATCAAAGAGGAAACAATTGTGAAAAATGAGTCTGAAAGTGAGGAGAGGTCCATAGGTGAACAGGCAGAACCACAGCCAGAGCCCCTTGTCTCCAGCTCTGCTACCAATTCCTGTTTTCCTGAGGAAACTAAAGACTCTACTGAGGATGTGGTAAGCCCACTGCAAGATTTGTCTGCCAAAGTCACCTGTACTAAACCGTCAGCACTGCCAGGTAGTAAATACACCCTGAGGACCAAACGGAAGATGAAATATGATTCAGAGGATGGGGAACACTCAGGTGCTACTCGTTCTAAAAACCTAGCTTCTGTCAAAGAACGGCTTAAGGACAATGATGTCTCCGGTGGGCAAGAAGTAAAGTATCAGAGAAGACGCAAGAAGGAACCTCCTATCATTATAAAGTACATTATTATTAACAGGTTCAAAGGAGAGAAAAACATGCTGGTGAAGATGTCCAAAGTGAATGCAGCTGAGCAGTTGGTGGTGTTGACCCCAGACAAGCTAGAGCACTATAAAAAACTGGCTCCTCTCAAGGATTTCTGGCCCAAGGTACCAGAATCCACTGCTGTCAAGTTTCCCGTCACTGAACCAAAGGCCAAAAAACATCCCAAAAGAAAGGCAAAGGTTAACTCTACAAATAAGAAGACTATCAACAACTCCTCCAAACCTCTGATTAGACAGGGTGAAAGGGTTCAGAAGCCAAAAGGCCGCAAAAAAGCCCCAATCCTGCCATCTCTGCCACCCCCTAGACCATGTTACTGTGAGTTGGCACATGACTATGATGTTGACTATTCAGATGTCATGGTAGAGTTGGGCTACCTCTCAGATAGATCCCAAAGCCCGAGAGACTCAACGCCTCCACGCTGTTGGTCCCCAAGTGACCCCCTTATGAATACCAGGAGTTCAGAAGAGCTGATAAATCCACACATTGACCCATGTCTTAGTTCTGCTTTCCAAAAGCCACATAGATCGTCTACAGCCAAAGGAGCACGTAATAAGTGTCAAACTGCCAAACCCAAGAGACTGTCAGATGCTAAAAGGAAACCAAGTAAGTCTGCAGAAGAGCCTAAAACTGAGAAGGCAAAACAAGGTAATACTGCTGTTTTGAGGCAGAGGATGAAAGCTGGAGGTGCTGTCAACAGTTCTACAAGCACTACAAGACCTAGAAAGTCTCGTAAAAAGAAAACCGAGGAGCCCAAAAGGCATGACTTAATCAAAGAGAGCTCCCAACTCCTTTTCCCAGAGAATGAGTTGCCTCCTTCTGAGAGCTCTTCACAAGAGGTTCCTCCATTTCAACAGCAGGTGGGCAAAGATAGCCAGGGCACGTCCCAGACTCCATCTACACCAGAAAGGAACTCAGTAACCAAGTTTATCGAGCCAAAGGTCGAAGACTGTGAGACTTCCATCATGGAGGTCAACCAAAGCATTTCGGCACCTGCCCAGACGAAGCAGCAAGCTTGCCAGACCACCGTGGTAAAGGCAGAGGATTCACAGGAGCATTGCACAGACCTTCTGCCTCCAGTACAGGAACACAATAAAGATGTCCAGCTAAAAGAAGGTCCCCCACACTCAGGCCCCAAGAACGGGGAGATGCCTCCTCTCTCTGAGACCCCATCTGGCTTGGCTGTCCTTAAGAAGCTACTTCAGACAAGGCAACAGGGACAGCCCCTTCCTATACAAGTGGTTGGTACAGCAAGCCACTCTACAGCCATAGCCCAGGCGGCAGCACTTCTAATTCCCACCACTAAACCCACTAAATCCAGAAGAGCCCCCACCCCCACTTCTCGGAAACCCAGGGCCCCAAAATCTAACATGGCAAAAGAAAAAAGGCAGCGAAACAGGAAAGGCAAGATGAGCAGTACTCAGCCAAATCTGTCAGTAAAGCAGGAGGGCAGCATGTCAGATGAGTGCCCCCTCTTCCTGTCAGACCCGGGACTGGACAGCTGCAATTTCATAGAGGACAGCTTGTCACCAGAGCTCCCGCACAACTACACATTTGATATAAATGCTATTGATCAAACAGAGTTCTCCAGTCCGTACAGTGGCAGTCAGTTTGTTGTGACTGATAAAAATTTACCGGTCAAGTTCCTGAGTGACATCAGCCAGGATTCTGTATCTGCTCAAGCGCTGGACTCTGAAAAGAAACTCGACAGGCTGCTTTGTTCTGGGAGGATCTTCAAAGGGGCTCTGATTGCAACAAAGCAAGGCCGAACAGCCCGACCTTTTAGATGGGCACACAAACCCGAGCCTACATCAAGCCTAACGTCCCTCAAGAGCAGAGAGTGGGACTTCTCTTTAGGTAAAGCCCACACGCTCAGCCCCTTTCAAGACTTTCACTGTGAGAGAAAAGAGCTGCTCTTTTTCAGTTTTCGACTCACTGCCTTTAAGCTCCGCTTCATTTGTCGACCATGAGGGCTCGCCAACAGGTGAGCTGCCGGAGGGCATCGACGGACTAACATCCACCACCCCAGCAGCTCTCCACGCTCCATCAGCTCGCTATCACAGGTGAGGGCAAGCCAGCTGCAGCGGGGGCAGGGGCGGAGGAGCCCACATTCTCAAGCCCCTCATGTCCCTCCTAGCCGAGAGGAGATCCTCAGCACTCTTCTAGACCTGGAGATGTCAGAGGCCACCTTCCAGGAGCCTTTCTGCAGTGACCCTCTGATGCCCCAGGGAAGCCAATGTAAGAGTAACAGCAACAGTAACCATTTCTTTAACATCATCTAGCATGCATTATTTACTAAATATACCAAAATAAGCGTATTAGTAAAGTTTTCACATAAGAACTAGAATCTAACTGATTGTGATGGTTGGTAAGGTTTTTATTTGTTTGTGGGGGTTTAGCCTCCTCACAGGCTTTTTAATTGGATTGTAAAACATCTCAATTGACAAAGTACTGCAATAAATAAAAGTAAGGAAGATTTTCAGATAAGAGAATAGAAGTGCAGTGAGGAAAGACTTTAGCATTTGTTTTAGACTACAGCAAACTCAAATGGAATCCTTTATCATTAAATGTCTGAAACTTCCATATGTTCAAAAATAAATCCACTGATCTGGCTCTGTTTTATACTATCTACAGAGCTTCAATTGATAGACATTTATTATCAATCATCTGTGGAGCTGTGATGATTTATTGAAATTTATCAAATGGAAATGGGTGTACTGATCCTTTCCTTGTCTTTTCTCCAGGGAGGTCGGTGGCCGTAAGCTAACAGTGGGCACTCGGCTAGCTCAGGAACTTGCAGAGTTTGGTGGAGACCTGTCTCTGGAAGGCCTCCATTTCTGGAAGACGGCCTTCTCAGCCATGACGCACCCCGCCACGACCGTTATCTCATCTTGTCAAGGAGCAGAGGCTTCAGAGACAAAGGGTGACCTATCCTCGTCCAGCGATAAGAAGGTGGTGCTTTTACCCTGCAAAAACCCACCAAACCGCAAGCGTGTGCAGGTGTGGCTAAAAGCTAGAAAGCAGTATGAGAGTTTACAAAAAGGCAGGAGAGAGTCTGAGCTGCTGAAGACAGAAAGGGCTGGTCTGGAGGTGGAGGAAGATGGGGGCTCAGAGAGAAGCGAGCTGCCAGCTGCTGACAGAAGCTTGAAGGTTGAGCTCTGTAGTAACCTTTCCTGTACGAGAGCTCAAAGGAGAAAGAAACAGAGCCTGTCTTTAATCCTGTCTCCCCTGGAGAATACAGGATTGAGGTGTAAATCCACAGAAGCAAGTCCAGTTTCAGATAAAGGCAGTGTCTGTCTTGAACAGGAGAACAAAAATAAAGAGGATGATGATGATGATAAAACCACCTGTCTAGAGTCCCCAGAGCTGCCTACATGGCAGCAGTCCCATCAACCAAGCCCCTCTGGCCAAGGACAGCTCAGTGAGAATAAGCCAGGTGAAGACTCTCCAGAACCGCTATCATCTATGCGCTGTAATTCCCCAGAGCTGCTAAGAGGGAACCACAGTCCCTCACCTCTCGCTGTCAGTGACAGGGATGAGAGGAGGACCAGTCCCCAGCTCGTTCACAGCACCCCTTTCTTAAGGAGGCGATGGAGAAGCAAAGAAGATCTGGATCCAGTGTGTAGCACGCCCATATCTCAGGGTAAGGAATGTGCATCTGTCTCCTTTGATGTTGTGATACCATCAACTGTTAGGATTTACCGCAATTCTTTCGAACTTGGGAAAATTCAGCATGGAGTTTCTGTTATTAACATTCACTATTATTCACTTCTTCTCTGGTCTAATTCCCGCTGCAGAGGATCCTGTTTCTCAGAGACTCCAGCAAAGGAGGCGGAGCCAGGCAGACCCCCTGAGAAGAGTGTTACTGACCACGCAGATGAAGGTCAAAAACTGATTGTGATTTTTCTTTTAGACTTTTAAAACAAAGACTAGCAGCCGCACAGGTCAGGAAATCAACTATATAGTATCACTCCAGAACAGCGCTTAGCAGTGTTGTCTCTCAGGTCGCTGATCGTTTGATGTGCCTGTGATTTCCTCCTGATTCCAACTTTTCTTGTCATGTTTTTTTATCCTCCACAGAATCAGTTTGCTGCTTTGAATGTGCCAAAGAAAGATAACTCTCAGATCGAAGGGCCAAGTATAGCCAATTCCTACGGCTTTAAAGTCAGCATGCAGAACCTACAGGATGCCAAAGCTCTGCATGAGGTAAGTCTAGGGCAACTAACCTGTAGCTCTTTTCCAAGTCAATGAATAAATGGCTTTGTTCTGGTTAGATGTTGGTTTTGCTTTGTTTTGTTTTTAAGAGAAAGGGACCACCTGATTGGGAAGAAGGATTTATTTCCCCAAGTATCATCACAGCATCCTGCTTTCGACTTTGACTTTCCTATCGTCAAATCGATATGCTTTACACAAAACAACAAAATAAAACAAAGACACACCCGGTTTTGAATGTATGCACAGATTTGATTAAGTTCGGGCCTTTTCCAAAAATCCGGACCATGGTAACTGAGATCACTGCCAGCACACGTAGATCTCATTAAATTCAAAGAGAGAGGTTTGTCACATGCTTTCATGGTTTCAGGCCTCTTTAATATCTCTTGAATACTGTAATTTCTGTTAGAGTGGATGGTTTATTAGTGTGAATGCTTGTAAAAGCATTCACAGTATTGTTCTTCTAATCTTTATTATTAGTGTGAATGCTTGTAAAAGCATTCACAGTATTGTTGTTGTAATCTTTATTATTAGTGTGAATGCTTGTAAAAGCATTCACAGTATTGTTGTTGTAATCTTTATTAGTGTGAATGCTTGTAAAAGCATTCACAGTATTGTTCTTCTAATCTTTATTATTAGTGTGAATGCTTGTAAAAGCATTCACAGTATTGTTCTTCTAATCTTTATTATTATTATTATTATTAGTGTGAATGCTTGTAAAAGCATTCACAGTATTGTTCTTCTAATCTTTATTATTAGTGTGAATGCTTGTAAAAGCATTCACAGTATTGTTGTTGTAATCTTTATTCTATTTTATTATTATTATCTATTCCGACGCTTTTTTGTAGTCTATCTCCTTCAAAACCGTTCAACTTAGAAAAACCATTCAAACACCGTTAGATTCCACTTCTTTTGGACATGACTGCTTCTATTTTTCTCATTTATAACATTTATATTTTTAAAATTATTCAACTTTTTCAACAAAAATTTCCCATGTATTTCAATGGGGAGACCCTTCAAATCCTCATTCAACTTACTCATTTTCAAACTGTATCTACTTCAACATACGTTGACATAGAGCCACCATTCAAACTTTAAAACGAAGACAAGACATTCAACTATTCAACTTGTATTTATCTTTTCAATATCTGTTATACTTTTTCTTCAGTTCCAGTTTAAGTTTCATGATGTTTTTCAGCCGTTTCAGAGTTTATAATGGGTGTGTATGGGACGGAATGTTGGGGCTAGAGTGAGACAGCTCAACTGCTAGAGTGAGAGGAGCGAAAAAATTAATCTTAAAATCTTTTTTAAAACTGCTGCTGTGTCCACAGCGTTTGATCTACAGGTATGATTTTACCCTCAAAACGTAGCCATCGCTGTCCTCTTTCATCCAATGTGTTTACTATTGTACTAGGTGTTATGGTTCTTTCATAAATGTCACCAAAGCACAGCCTCCTCCCTCCAACTCCTCCATAGACTCCAATGTTAAAGTGGCTCAGAAAGTTCCTTTGAAAATCAGAAGAGCAGGCTGTCTTTACACTGTCACCACGTCCATATAATAAACTCCACAGGCATGAAAACTGAGAATTAGGTAGACTAGACATTGCTGCCGCTCACGGTGAAAGAATTTTGTCAATACGACATGTACTTTTCATTTGGGAAGGATTTGTTTGGGGCTGACTTTTCTGTTCATTTTAAGCAGCAAAAGTGAGGTGCATGTCTGTGTGCGTGTGTATGGAGCCCCTGGCTCAGTCACTATAGCAACCAGGCTCACACCTGCCTGCCTAACGAGCTCTCTCTCACTCTGCCAAGATTCATCTTGAACACTTCTCTTTCAACAGCTGCTGTGTCCACAGTGTTTGCTCTACAGCCATCATTTTACCCTCAAAATGAAGCCATCGTTCTTCTCTTTCCAACAGCGTGTCTTTCAAAGCTCAGAGATGTAAACCTTTAAAACTGTGTGGATCCAAGTGGAGGGACCATATTTTAGTCATTCAGTGATTCAAAGAATATGAACTTTTAATATTCATTCAGATGTTTTCTGACTCTAAATAGTCTTTTCTCATTTTTTAGGTTTTTCTAATTTACATTTAAAACATTTTCAGCTGTTTTCTAACTTCTTCTCTGTGGATGTCAGCTTTTAGCAGTTCAGCTTTTTTGTTTTCAGGTGCAAATTTCTGTATTTTTCATCTCATTCAACATTTTTAACTTAAAATTCAGCAATTAATTCATTTCAACGCATATATTCAGATTCAAGCATTCACACTGCAGTTTCTTCAGAAAATGCACTTTCTAGTTAGTGTGAATGCTTGTAAAAGCATTCACAGTATTGTTCTTCTAATCTTTATTATTATTATTATTATTATATTTTATTATATATTCCGACGTTTTTTTTTGTACTGTATCTCCTTCAAAACCGTTCAACTTAGAAAAACCATTCAAACACCGTTAGATTCCTCTTCTTTAGGACATGACTGCTTCTACTTTTCTCATTTTTAACATTTATATTTTTAATTTTATTCAACTTTTTCAACAAAATTTCCCATGTATTTCAATGGGGAGACCCTTCAAATCCTCATTCAACTTACTCATTTTCAAACTGTATCTACTTCAACATACGTTGACATAGAGCCACCATTCAAACTTTAAAACGAAGACAAGACATTCAACTATTTAACTTGTATTTATCTTTTCAATATCTCTTATACTTTTTCTTCAGTTCCAGTTTAAGTTTCATGATGTTTTTTCAGCCGTTTCAGAGTTTATAATGGGTGTGTATGGGACGGAATGTTGGGGCTAGAGTGAGACAGCTCAACTGCTAGAGTGAGAGGAGCAAAAAATTAATCTGAAAATATTTTTAAAACTGCTGCTGTGTCCACGGTGTTTGGTCTACAGGTATGATTTTACCCTCAAAACGTAGCCATCGCTGTCCTCTTTCATCCAATGTGTTTACTATTGTACTAGGTGTTATGGTTCTTTCATAAATGTCACCAAAGCACAGCCTCCTCCCTCCAACTCCTCCATAGACTCTAATGTTAAAATGGCTCAGAAGGTTCGTTTGAAAACCAGAAGTACAGGCTGTCTTTACACTGTCACCACGTCCATATAATAAACTCCACAGGCATGAAAACTGAGAATTAGGTAGACTGGACATTGCTGTCGCTCACGGTGAAAGAATTTTGTCAATAGGACCTGTACTTTTCATTTGGGAGCGATTTGTTTGGACCTGACTTTTCTGTTCATTTTAAGCAGCAAAAGTGAGGTGCATGTCTGTGCGCGTGTGTATGGAGCCAGTGGGTGCAGTCACTATAGCAACCAGGCTCACACCTGCCTGCCTGCCTAACGAGCTCTCTCTCACTGTGCCAATATTCATCTTAAACACTTCTCTTTCAACTGCTGCTGTGTCCACAGTGTTTGCTCTACAGCCATCATTTTACCCTCAAAACGAAGCCATCGTTGTTCTATTTCCAACAGCATGTCTTTCAAAGCTCAGAGATGTAAACCTTTAAAAGTGTGTGGATCCAAGTGGAGGGATTACACTTTAGTCATTCAGTGATTCAAAGAATATGAACTTTTAATATTCATTCAGATGTTTTCTGACTCTAAATTTTCTGTTCTCATTTCTTAGGTTTTCCAAATTTTAATTTAAAAACTTTTCAGCTATTTTCCAACTTCTTTTGTGTGAACATCAGCTTTCAAAAGTTCTGCACTTTTGTTTTTAGGTTAAAAACTCTGTATTTTCATCTCATTCAACATTTTTAACTTAAAATTCAGCAATTAATTCTTTTCAGTGCATATATTCAGATTCAAGCATTCACACTGCAGTTTCTTCAGAAAATGCACTTTCTAGTTATTATTAGTGTGAATGCTTGTAAAAGCATTCACAGTATTGTTCTTCTAATCTTTATTATTATTATTATTATTATATTTTATTATATATCCGTGACGCTTTTTTTGTACTGTATCTCCTTCAAAACCGTTCAACTTAGAAAAACCATTCAAACACCGTTAGATTCCTCTTCTTTTGGACATGACTGCTTCTACTTTTCTCATTTATAACATTTATATTTTTAAAATTATTCAACTTTTTTCAACAAAATTTCCCATGTATTTCAATGGAGAGACCCTTCAAATCCTCATTGAACTTACTCATTTTCAAACTGTATCTACTTCAACATACGTTGACATAGAGCCACCATTCAAACTTTAAAACGAAGACAAGACATTCAACTATTCAACTTGTATTTATCTTTTCAATATCTATTATACTTTTTCTTCAGTTCCAGTTTAAGTTTCATGATGTTTTTTCAGCCGTTTCAGAGTTTATAATGGGTGTGTATGGGGACGGAATGTTGGGGCTAGAGTGAGACAGCTCAACTGCTAGAGTGAGAGGAGCGAAAAAATTAATCTTAAAATCTTTTTTAAAACTGCTGCTGTGTCCGCAGCGTTTGCTCTACAGGTATGATTTTACCCTCAAAACGTAGCCATCGCTGTCCTCTTTGATCCAATGTGTTTACTATTGTCCTAGGTGTTATGGTTCTTTCATAAATGTCACCAAAGCACAGACTCCTCCTCCAACTCCTCCATAGACTCCAATGTTAAAATGGCTCAGAAAGTTCCTTTGAAAATCAGAAGAGCAGGCTGTCTTTACACTGTCACCACGTCCATATAATAAACTCCACAGGCATGAAAACTGAGAATTAGGTAGACTAGACATTGCTGCCGCTCACGGTGAAAGAATTTTGTCAATACGACATGTACTTTTCATTTGGGAAGGATTTGTTTTGGGCTGACTTTTCTGTTCATTTTAAGCAGCAAAAGTGAGGTGCATGTCTGTGTGCGTGTGTATGGAGCCCTGGCTCAGTCACTATAGCAACCAGGCTCACACCTGCCTGCCTAATGAGCTCTCTCTCACTCTGCCAAGATTCATCTTGAACACTTCTCTTTCAACAGCTGCTGTGTCCACAGTGTTTGCTCTACAGCCATCATTTTACCCTCAAAACGAAGCCATCGTTCTTCTCTTTCCAACAGCGTGTCTTTCCAAGCTCAGAGATGTAAACCTTTAAAACTGTGTGGATGCAAGTGGAGGGATCATATTTTAGTCATTCAGTGATTCAAAGAATATGAACTTTTAATATTTATTCAGATGTTTTCTGACTCTAAATGTTTTTTTCTCATTTCTTATGTCTTTCTAATTTACATTTAAAACATTTTCAGCTCTTTTCCAACTTCTTCTCTGTGGATGTCAGCTTTTAGCAGTTCAGCACTTTTGTTTTAGGTGCAAATTTTGTATTTTCCATCTCATTCAACATTTTTAACTTAAAATTCAGCAATTAATTCATTTCAGTGCATACATTCAGATTCAAGCATTCACACTGCAGTTTCTTCAGAAAATGCACTTTCTAGTTATTAGTGTGAATGCTTGTAAAGCATTCACAGTATTGTTGTTGTAATCTTTATTATTCTATTTTATTATAGATTCCGTGACGTTTTTTGTACTCTATCTCCTTCAAAACCGTTCAACTTAGAAAACCATTCAAACACCATTGGATTCCTCTTCTTTAGGACATGACTGCTTCTACTTTTCTCATTTATAACATTTATATTTTTAATTTTATTCAACTTTTTTCAACAAAAATTTCCCATGTATTTCAATGGGAGAACCTTCAAATTCTCATTCAACTTACTCCTCTTCAAACTGTATCTACTTCACATACGTTAACATAGAACCACCATTCAAACTTTAAAACGAAGACAAGACATTCAATTATTCAACTTGTATTTATCTTTTCAATATCTGTTATACTTTTTCTTCAGTTCCAGTTTAAGTTTCATGATGTTTTTCAGCCATTTCAGAGTTTATAATGGGTGTGTATGGGACGGAATGTTGGGGCTAGAGTGAGACAGCTCAACTGCTAGAGTGAGAGGAGCGAAAAAATTAATCTTAAAATATTTTTAAAACTGCTGCTGTGTCCACGGTGTTTGCTCTACAGGTATGATTTTACCCTCAAAACGTAGCCATCGCTGTCCTCTTTTCATCCAATGTGTTTACTATTGTACTAGGTGTTATGGTTCTTTCATAAATGTCACCAAAGCACAGCCTCCTCCTCCAACTCCTCCATAGACTCTAATGTTAAAATGGCTCAGAAGGTTCGTTTGAAAATCAGAAGAGCATGGTGTTTTACACTGTCACCACGTCCATATAATAAACTCCACAGGCATGAAAACTGAGAATTAGGTAGACTGGACATTGCTGCCACTCACGGTGAAAGAATTTCGTCAATAGGACCTGTACTTTTCATTTGGGAAGGATTTGTTTGGGCCTGACTTTTCTGTTCATTTTAAGCAGCAAAAGTGAGGTGCATGTCTGTGTGCGTGTGTATGGAGCCACTGGTGCAGTCACTATAGCAACCAGGCTCACACCTGCCTGCCTAATGAGCTCTCTCTCTCTCACTGTGCCAAGATTCATCTTAAACACTTCTCTTTCAACTGCTGCTGTGTCCACAGTGTTTGCTCTACAGACATCATTTTACCCTCAAAACGCCGCCATCGTTCTTCTCTTTCCAACACTGTCTTTCAAAGCTCAGAGATGTAAAGCTTTAAAACTGTGTGGATCCAAGTGGAGGGATCACATTTTAGTCATTCAGTGATTCAAAGAATATGAACTTTTAATATTCATTCAGATGTTTTCTGACTCTAAATTTTCTTTTCTCATTACTTAGGTTTTTCTAATTTACATTTAAAACATTTTCAGCTATTTTCCAACTTCTTCTCTGTGCTTGTCAGCTTTTAGCAGTTCAGCACTTTGGTTTTCAGGTGCAAATTTCTTTATTTTTCATCTCATTCAACATTTTTAACTTAAAATTCAGCAATTAATTCTTTTCAGTGCATATATTCAGATTCAAGCATTCACACTGCAGTTTCTTCAGAAAATGCACTTTCTAGTTATATTTTATTATAGATTCCGTACGTTTTTTGTACTGTATCTCCTTCAAAACCGTTCAACTTAGAAAAACTATTCAAACACCATTAGATTCCTCTTCTTTTGGACATGACTGCTTCTATTTTTCTCATTTTTAACATTTATATTTTTAATTTTATTCAACTTTTTTCAACAAAAATTTCCCATGTATTTCAATGGGAGACCCTTCAAATTCTCATTCAACTCACTCCATTTTAAACTGTATCTACTTCAACATACGTTGACATAGAGCTACCATTCAAACTTTAAAACGAAGACAAGACATTCAACTATTCAACTTGTATTTATCTTTTCAATATCTGTTATACTTTTCTTCAGTTCCAGTTTAAGTTTCATGATGTTTTTTCACCCATTTCAGAGTTTATAATGGGTGTGTATGGGATTTGAATGTTGGGGCTAGAGTGAGACAGCTGAACTGCTAGAGTGAGAGGAGCAAAAAAATAAATCTTAAAATATTTTTTAAAACTGCTGCTGTGTCCACAGCGTTTGATCTACAGGTATGATTTTACCCTCAAAACGTAGCCATCGCTGTCCTCTTTCATCCAATGTGTTTACTATTGTACTAGGTGTTATGGTTCTTTCATAAATGTCACCAAAGCACAGCCTCCTCCCTCCAACTCCTCCATAGACTCCAATGTTAAAGTGGCTCAGAAAGTTCCTTTGAAAATCAGAAGAGCAGGCTGTCTTTACACTGTCACCACGTCCATATAATAAACTCCACAGGCATGAAAACTGAGAATTAGGTAGACTAGACATTGCTGCCGCTCACGGTGAAAGAATTTTGTCAATACGACATGTACTTTTCATTTGGGAAGGATTTGTTTGGGGCTGACTTTTCTGTTCATTTTAAGCAGCAAAAGTGAGGTGCATGTCTGTGTGTGTGTGTATGGAGCCCCTGGCTCAGTCACTATAGCAACCAGGCTCACACCTGCCTGCCTAACGAGCTCTCTCTCACTCTGCCAAGATTCATCTTGAACACTTCTCTTTCAACAGCTGCTGTGTCCACAGTGTTTGCTCTACAGCCATCATTTTACCCTCAAAATGAAGCCATCGTTCTTCTCTTTCCAACAGCGTGTCTTTCAAAGCTCAGAGATGTAAACCTTTAAAACTGTGTGGATCCAAGTGGAGGGACCGTATTTTAGTCATTCAGTGATTCAAAGAATATGAACTTTTAATATTCATTCAGATGTTTTCTGACTCTAAATAGTCTTTTCTCATTTTTTAGGTTTTTCTAATTTACATTTAAAACATTTTCAGCTGTTTTCCAACTTCTTCTCTGTGGATGGCAGCTTTTAGCAGTTCAGCTTTTTGTTTTCAGGTGAAAATTTCTGTATTTTTCATCTCATTCAACATTTTTAACTTAAAATTCAGCAATTAATTCATTTCAGCGCATATATTCAGATTCAACATTCACACTGCAGTTTCTTCAGAAAATGCACTTTCTAGTGTGAATGCTTTATTATATTTTTATTATATATTCCAGACTTTTTTGTAGTCTATCTCCTTCAAAACCGCTTCAACTTAGAAAAACCATTCAAACACCGTTAGATTCCTCTTTTTTTGGACATGACTGCTTCTATTTTTCTCATTTTAACATTTATATTTTTAATTTTATTCAACTTTTTCAAACAAAAATTTCCCATGTATTTCAATGGGGAGACCCTTCAAATTCTCCTTCAACTTACTCATTTTCAAACTGTATCTGCTTCCATATACGTTGACATAGAGCCACCATTCAAACTTTAAAACGAAGACAAAACATTCAACTATTCAATTTGTATTTATCTTTTCAATATCTGTTATACTTTTTCTTCAGTTCCAGTTTAAGTTTCATGATGTTTTTTCACCCATTTCAGAGTTTATAATGGGTGTGTATGGGACGGAATGTTGGGGCTAGAGTGAGACAGCTCAACTGCTAGAGTGAGAGGAGCAAAAAAATTAATCTGAAAATATTTTTAAAACTGCTGCTGTGTCCACGGTGTTTGGTCTACAGGTATGATTTTACGCTCAAAACGTAGCCATCGCTGTCCTCTTTCATCCAATGTGTTTACTATTGTACTAGGTGTTATGGTTCTTTCATAAATGTCACCAAAGCACAGCCTCCTCCTCCAACTCCTCCATAGACTCTAATGTTAAAATGGCTCAGAAGGTTCGTTTGAAAATCAGAAGAGCATGGTGTGTTTTACACTGTCACCACGTCCATATAATAAACTCCACAGGCATGAAAACTGAGAATTAGGTAGACTGGACATTGCTGCCGCTCACGGTGAAAGAATTTCGTCAATAGGACCTGTACTTTTCATTTGGGAAGGATTTGTTTGGGCCTGACTTTTCTGTTCATTTTAAGCAGCAAAAGTGAGGTGCATGTCTGTGCGTGTGTATGGAGCCCTGGCTCAGTCACTATAGCAACCAGGCTCACACCTGCCTGCCTAATGAGCTCTCTCTCTCTCACTGTGCCAAGATTCATCTTAAACACTTCTCTTTCAACTACTGCTGTGTCCACAGTGTTTGCTCTACAGACATCATTTTACCCTCAAAACGTCGCCATCGTTCTTCTCTTTCCAACACTGTGTCTTTCAAAGCTCAGAGATGTAAAGCTTTAAAACTGTGTGGATCCAAGTGGAGGGATCACATTTTAGTCATTCAGTCATTCAAAGAATATGAACTTTTAATATTCATTCAGATGTTTTCTGACTCTAAATTTTCTTTTCTCATTACTTAGGTTTTTCTAATTTACATTTAAAACATTTTCAGCTCTTTTCCAACTTCTTCCCTGTGCTTGTCAGCTTTTAGCAGTTCAGCACTTTTGTTTTCAGGTGCAAATTTCTGTATTTTTCATCTCATTCAACATTTTTAACTTAAAATTCAGCAATTAATTCTTTTCAGTGCATATATTCAGATTCAAGCATTCACACTGCAGTTTTTCTTCAGAAAATGCACTTCTAGTTAGTGTGAATGCTTGTAAAAGCATTCACAGTATTGTTCTTCTAATCTTTATTATTATTATTATTATTATATTTTATTATATATTCCGTACGTTTTTTGTAGTCTATCTCCTTCAAAACCGTTCAACTTAGAAAAACCATTCAAACACCGTTAGATTCCACTTCTTTAGGACATGACTGCTTCTTCTATTTTTCTCATTTATAACATTTATATTTTTAATTTTATTCAACTTTTTCAACAAAAATTTCCCATGTATTTCAATGGGGAGACCCTTCAAATCCTCATTCAACTCACTCCTCTTTAAACTGTATCTACTTCAACATACGTTGACATAGAGCCACCATTCAAACTTTAAAACGAAGACAAGACATTCAACTATTCAACTTGTATTTATCTTTTCAATATCTGTTATACTTTTCTTCAGTTCCAGTTTAAGTTTCATGATGTTTTTTCAGCCGTTTCAGAGTTTATAATGGGTGTGTATGGGACGGAATGTTGGGGCTAGAGTGAGACAGCTGAACTGCTAGAGTGAGAGGAGCGAAAAAATTAATCTTAAAATCTTTTTAAAACTGCTGCTGTGTCCACAGCGTTTGATCTACAGGTATGATTTTACCCTCAAAACGTAGCCATCGCTGTCCTCTTTCATCCAATGTGTTTACTATTGTACTAGGTGTTATGGTTCTTTCATAAATGTCACCAAAGCACAGCCTCCTCCCTCCAACTCCTCCATAGACTCCAATGTTAAAGTGGCTCAGAAAGTTCCTTTGAAAATCAGAAGAGCAGGCTGTCTTTACACTGTCACCACATCCATATAATAAACTCCACAGGCATGAAAACTGAGAATTAGGTAGACTAGACATTGCTGCCGCTCACGGTGAAAGAATTTTGTCAATACGACATGTACTTTTCATTTGGGAAGGATTTGTTTGGGCCTGACTTTTCTGTTCATTTTAAGCAGCAAAAGTGAGGTGCATGTCTGTGTGCGTGTGTATGGAGCCCTGGCTCAGTCACTATAGCAACCAGGCTCACACCTGCCTGCCTAACGAGCTCTCTCTCACTCTGCCAAGATTCATCTTGAACACTTCTCTTTCAACAGCTGCTGTGTCCACAGTGTTTGCTCTACAGCCATCATTTTACCCTCAAAACGAAGCCATCGTTCTTCTCTTTCCAACAGCGTGTCTTTCAAAGCTCAGATATGTAAAGTTTTTAAACTGTGTGGATCCAAGTGGAGGGATCACATTTTAGTCATTCAGTGATTCAAAGAATATGAACTTTTAATATTCATTCAGATGTTTTCTGACTCTAAATAGTCTTTTGTCATTTCTTATGTTTTTCTAATTTACATTTAAAACATTTTCAGCTCTTTTCCAACTTCTTCTCTGTGGTTGTCAGCTTTTAGCAGTTCAGCTTTTTGTTTTCAGGTACAAATTTCTGTATTTTCATCTCATTCAACACATTTTAACTTAAAATTCAGCAATTAATTCATTTCAGTGCATACATTCAGATTCAAGCATTCACACTGCAGTTTCTTCAGAAAATGCATTTTCTAGTTATATTTTATTATATATTATTATATATTCGACGTTTTTGTAGTCTATCTCCTTCAAAACCGTTCAACTTAGAAAAACCATTCAAACACCATTAGATTCCTCTTCTTTAGGACATGACTGCTTCTATTTTTCTCATTTATAACATTTATATTTTTAATTTTATTCAACTTTTTTCAACAAAAATTTCCCATGTATTTCAATGGAGAGACCCTTCAAATCCTCATTCAACTCACTCCTCTTTAAACTGTATCTACTTCAACATACGTTGACATAGAGCCACCATTCAAACTTTAAAACGAAGACAAGACATTCAACTATTCAACTTGTATTTATCTTTTCAATATCTGTTATACTTTTCTTCAGTTCCAGTTTAAGTTTCATGATGTTTTTTCAGCCGTTTCAGAGTTTATAATGGGTGTGTATGGGACGGAATGTTGGGGCTAGAGTGAGACAGCTGAACTGCTAGAGTGAGAGGAGCGAAAAAATTAATCTTAAAATCTTTTTAAAATTGCTGCTGTGTCCACAGCGTTTGATCTACAGGTATCATTTTACCCTCAAAACGTAGCCATCGCTGTCCTCTTTCATCCAATGTGTTTACTATTGTACTAGGTGTTATGGTTCTTTCATAAATGTCACCAAAGCACAGCCTCCTCCCTCCAACTCCTCCATAGACTCCAATGTTAAAGTGGCTCAGAAAGTTCCTTTGAAAATCAGAAGAGCAGGCTGTCTTTACACTGTCACCACGTCCATATAATAAACTCCACAGGCATGAAAACTGAGAATTAGGTAGACTAGACATTGCTGCCGCTCACGGTGAAAGAATTTTGTCAATACGACATGTACTTTTCATTTGGGAAGGATTTGTTTGGGGCTGACTTTTCTGTTCATTTTAAGCAGCAAAAGTGAGGTGCATGTCTGTGTGCGTGTGTATGGAGCCCCTGGCTCAGTCACTATAGCAACCAGGCTCACACCTGCCTGCCTAACGAGCTCTCTCTCACTCTGCCAAGATTCATCTTGAACACTTCTCTTTCAACAGCTGCTGTGTCCACAGTGTTTGCTCTACAGCCATCATTTTACCCTCAAAATGAAGCCATCGTTGTTCTCTTTCCAACAACGTGTCTTTCAAAGCTCAGAGATGTAAACCTTTAAAACTGTGTGGATCCAAGTGGAGGGACCATATTTTAGTCATTCAGTGATTCAAAGAATATGAACTTTTAATATTCATTCAGATGTTTTCTGACTCTAAATAGTCTTTTCTCATTTTTAGGTTTTTCTAATTTACATTTAAAACATTTTCAGCTGTTTTCAACTTCTTCTCTGTGGATGTCAGCTTTTAGCAGTTCAGCTTTTTGTTTTCAGGTGCAAATTTCTGTATTTTTCATCTCATTCAACATTTTTAACTTAAAATTCAGCAATTAATTCATTTCAGCGCATATATTCAGATTCAAGCATTCACACTGCAGTTTCTTCAGAAAATGCACTTTCTAGTTATTATATATATTCTAATCTTTATTATTATTATATTCCGTGATATTTTTTTTTTGTACTGTATCTCCTTCAAAACCGTTCAACTTAGAAAAACCATTCAAACACCGTTAGATTCCTCTTCTTTTGGACATGACTGCTTCTATTTTTCTCATTTTTTAACATTTATATTTTTAATTTTATTCAACTTTTTCAACAAAAATTTCCCATGTATTTCAATGGGGAGACCCTTCAAATCCTCATTCAACTTACTCATTTTCAAACTGTATCTACTTCAACATACGTTGACATAGAGCCACCATTCAAACTTTAAAACGAAGACAAGACATTCAACTATTCAAATTGTATTTATCTTTTCAATATCTGTTATACTTTTCTTCAGTTCCAGTTTAAGTTTCATGATGTTTTTTCAGCCGTTTCAGAGTTTATAATGGGTGTGTATGGGACGGAATGTTGGGGCTAGAGTGAGACAGCTCAACTGCTAGAGTGAGAGGAGCGAAAAAATTAATCTTAAAATCTTTTTAAAACTGCTGCTGTGTCCACAGCGTTTGATCTACAGGTATGATTTTACCCTCAAAACGTAGCCATCGCTGTCCTCTTTCATCCAATGTGTTTACTATTGTACTAGGTGTTATGGTTCTTTCATAAATGTCACCAAAGCACAGCCTCCTCCTCCAACTCCTCCATAGACTCCAATGTTAAAGTGGCTCAGAAAGTTCCTTTGAAAATCAGAAGAGCAGGCTGTCTTTACACTGTCACCACGTCCATATAATAAACTCCACAGGCATGAAAACTGAGAATTAGGTAGACTAGACATTGCTGCCGCTCACGGTGAAAGAATTTTGTCAATACGACATGTACTTTTCATTTGGGAAGGATTTGTTTGGGGCTGACTTTTCAGTTCATTTTAAGCAGCAAAAGTGAGGTGCATGTCTGTGCGTGTGTATGGAGCCATTGGGTGCAGTCACTATAGCAACCAGGCTCACACCTGCCTGCCTAATGAGCTCTGTCTCTCACTCTGCCAAGATTCATTTAAACACTTCTCTTTCAACTGCTGCTGTGTCCACAGTGTTTGCTCTACAGCCATCATTTTACCCTCAAAACGTCACCATCGTTGTTCTCTTTCCAACAGAGTGTCTTTGAAAGCTCAGATATGTAAAGTTTTTAAACTGTGTGGATCCAAGTGGAGGGATCACATTTTAGTCATTCAGTGATTCAAAGAATATGAACTTTTAATATTCATTCAGATGTTTTCTGACTCTAAATAGTCTTTTGTCATTTCTTATGTTTTT
Source organism: Oreochromis aureus (assembly GCF_013358895.1). Taxonomy (NCBI): domain Eukaryota; kingdom Metazoa; phylum Chordata; class Actinopteri; order Cichliformes; family Cichlidae; genus Oreochromis; species Oreochromis aureus. The sequence goes on along the minus strand of NC_052956.1, from coordinate 29,931,455 downwards.
CTAATTTACATTTAAAACATTTTCAGCTCTTTTCCAACTTCTTCTCTGTGGTTGTCAGCTTTTAGCAGTTCAGCACTTTTGTTTTCAGGTACAAATTTCTGTATTTTTCATCTCATTCAACATTTTTAACTTAAAATTCAGCAATTAATTCATTTCAGTGCATACATTCAGATTCAAGCATTCACACTGCAGTTTCTTCAGAAAATGCATTTTCTAGTTATTAGTGTGAATGCTTGTAAAAGCATTCACAGTATTGTTGTTGTAATCTTTATTAGTGTGAATGCTTGTAAAAGCATTCACAGTATTGTTCTTCTAATCTTTATTATTAGTGTGAATGCTTGTAAAAGCATTCACAGTATTGTTGTTGTAATCTTTATTCTATTTTATTATTATTATCTATTCAGACGTTTTTGTACTCCTACTCCTTCAAAACCGTTCAACTTAGAAAACCATTCAAACACCGTTAGATTCCTCTTCTTTTGGACATGACTGCTTCTATTTTTCTCATTTTTAACATTTATATTTTTAATTTTATTCAACTTTTTCAACAAAATTTCCCATGTATTTCAATGGGGAGACCCTTCAAATCCTCATTCAACTTACTCATTTTTAAACTGTACTACTTCAACATACGTTGACATAGAGCCACCATTCAAACTTTAAAACGAAGACAAGACATTCAACTATTCAACTTGTATTTATCTTTTCAATATCTGTTATACTTTTCTTCAGTTCCAGTTTAAGTTTCATGATGTTTTTTTCACCCGTTTCAGAGTTTATAATGGGTGTGTATGGGACGGAATGTTGGGGCTAGAGTGAGACAGCTCAACTGCTAGAGTGAGAGAAGCAAAAAATTAATCTTAAAATCTTTTTAAAACTGCTGCTGTGTCCGCAGCGTTTGCTCTACAGGTCTGATTTTACCCTCAAAACGTAGCCATCGCTGTCCTCTTTCATCCAATGTGTTTACTATTGTACTAGGTGTTATGGTTCTTTCATAAATGTCACCAAAGCACAGCCTCCTCCCTCCAACTCCTCCATAGACTTTCAATGTTAAAATGGCTCAGAAGGTTCATCTGAAAATCAGAAGAGCATGGTGTCTTTACACTGTCACCACGTCCATATAATAAACTCCACAGGCATGAAAACCGAGAATTAGGTAGACTAGACATTGCTGCCGCTCACGGTGAAAGAATTTTGTCAATACGACTTGTACTTTTCATTTGGGAGCGATTTGTTTCGGCTTGACTTTTCTGTTCATTTTAAGCAGCAAAAGTGAGGTGCATGTCTGTGTCCGTGTGTATGGAGCCATTGGGTGCAGTCACTATAGCAACCAGGCTCACGCCTGCCTGCCTAATGAGCTCTGTCTCTCACTGTGCCAAGATTCATCTTAAACACTTCTCTTTCAACTGCTGCTGTGTCCACAGTGTTTGCTCTACAGCCATCATTTTACCCTCAAAACGTCGCCATCGTTGTTCTCTTTCCAGCACCGTGTCTTTCAAAGCTCAGAGATGTAAACTTTTTAAACTGTGTGGATCCAAGTGGAGGGTTCACATTTTAGTCATTCAGTGATTCAAAGAATATGAACTTTTAATATTCATTCAGAGGTTTTCTGACTCTAAATTTTCTTTTCTCATTTCTTAGGTTTTTCTAATTTACATTTAAAACTTTTCAGCTATTTTCCAACTTCTTCTGTGTGATTGTCAGCTTTTAGCAGTTCAGCACTTTTGTTTTCAGGTTAAAAACTCTGTATTTTTCATCTCATTCAACATTTTTAACTTAAAATTCAGCAATTAATTCATTTCAGTGCATACATTCAGATTCAAGCATTCACACTGCAGTTTCTTCAGAAAATGCACTTTCTAGTTATTATTATTATTATATTTTATTATATATTCAGACGTTTTTGTAGTCTATCTCCTTCAAAACCGTTCAACTTAGAAAACCATTCAAACACCGTTAGATTCCTCTTCTTTTGGACATGACTGCTTCTATTTTTCTCATTTTTAACATTTATATTTTTAATTTTATTCAACTTTTTTCAACAAAAATTTCCCATGTATTTCAATGGGGAGACCCTTCAAATCCTCATTCAACTTTACTCATTTTCAAACTGTATCTACTTCAACATAGGTTGACATAGAGCCACCATTCAAACTTTAAAACGAAGACAAGACATTCAACTATTCAACTTGTATTTATCTTTTCAATATCTGTTATACTTTTCTTCAGTTCCAGTTTAAGTTTCATGATGTTTTTTCAGCCGTTTCAGAGTTTATAATGGGTGTGTATGGGACGGAATGTTGGGGCTAGAGTGAGACAGCTCAACTGCTAGAGTGAGAGGAGCAAAAAATTAATCTTAAAATCTTTTTAAAACTGCTGCTGTGTCCGCAGCGTTTGCTCTACAGGTCTGATTTTACCCTCAAAACGTAGCCATCGCTGTCCTCTTTCATCCAATGTGTTTACTATTGTCCTAGGTGTTATGGTTCTTTCATAAATGTCACCAAAGCACAGCCTCCTCCCTCCAAGTCCTCCATAGACTCTAATGTTAAAATGGCTCAGAAGGTTCGTTTGAAAATCAGAAGTACATGGTGTCTTTACACTGTCACCACGTCCATATAATAAACTCCACAGGCATGAAAACTGAGAATTAGGTAGACTGGACATTGCTGTCGCTCACGGTGAAAGAATTTTGTCAATAGGACCTGTACTTTTCATTTGGGAGCGATTTGTTTCGACCTGACTTTTCTGTTCATTTTAAGCAGCAAAAGTGAGGTGCATGTCTGTGTGCGTGTGTACTGAGCCATTGGGTGCAGTCACTATAGCAACCAGGCTCACACCTGCCTGCCTAACGAGCTCTGTCTCTCACTGTGCCAAGATTCATCTTAAACACTTCTCTTTCAACTGCTGCTGTGTCCACAGTGTTTGCTCTACAGCCATCATTTTACCCTCAAAACGAAGCCATCGTTCTTCTCTTTCCAACACTGTGTCTTTCAAAGCTCAGAGATGTAAACCTTTAAAAGTGTGTGGATCCAAGTGGAGGGATCACATTTTAGTCATTCAGTTATTCAAAGAATATGAACTTTTAATATTCATTCAGAGGTTTTTGACTCTAAATTTTCTTTTCTCATTTCTTAGGTTTTTCTAATTTTATTGAAAACATTTTCAGCTATTTTCCAATTTCTTCTGTGTGATTTTCAGCTTTTAGCAGTTCAGGACTTTGAATTTTTAAACTGAAAACAAGTTTTTTTCATCTCATTCAACATTTTTAACTTAAAATTCAGCAATTAATTTATTTCAGTGCATACATTCAGATTCAAGCATTCACACTGCAGTTTCTTCAGAAAATGCTTGTAAAAGCACACAGTATTGTTTAGTTATTATTATATATTATTATATATTCCGTGACGTTTTTGGTATCTATCTCCTTCAAAACCGTTCAACTTAGAAAACCATTCAAACACCGTTAGATTCCTCTTCTTTTGGACATGACTGCTTCTATTTTTCTCATTTATAACATTTATATTTTTAAAATTATTCAACTTTTTTCAACAAAAATTTCCCATGTATTTCAATGGGGAGACCCTTCAAATTCTCATTCAGCTTACTCATTTTCAAACTGTATCTACTTCAACATACGTTGACATAGAGCCACCATTCAAACTTTAAAACGAAGACAAGACATTCAACTAATCAACTTGTATTTATCTTTTCAATATCCGTTATACTTTTCTTCAGTTCCAGTTTAAGTTTCATGATGTTTTTTCAGCCGTTTCAGAGTTTATAATGGGTGTGTATGGGACGGAATGTTGGGGCTAGAGTGAGACAGCTCAACTGCTAGAGTGAGAGGAGCAAAAAAAATTAATCTTAAAATATTTTTTAAAACTGCTGCTGTGTCCGCGGCGTTTGGTCTACAGGTCTGATTTTACCCTCAAAACGTAGCCATCGCTGTCCTCTTTCATCCAATGTGTTTACTATTGTACTAGGTGTTATGGTTCTTTCATAAATGTCACCAAAGCACAGCCTCCTCCCTCCAACTCCTCCATAGACTCCAATGTTAAAATGGCTCAGAAAGTTCGTTTGAAAATCAGAAGAGCAGGCTGTCTTTACACTGTCACCACGTCCATATAATAAACTCCACAGGCATGAAAACTGAGAATTAGGTAGACTAGACATTGCTGTCGCTCACGGTGAAAGAATTTTGTCAATACGACCTATACTTTTCATTTGGGAGCGATTTGTTTCGACCTGACTTTTCTCTGTTCATTTTAAGCAGCAAAAGTGAGGTGCATGTCTGTGCTCAAGTGTATGGAGCCATTGGGTGCAGTCACTATAGCAACCAGGCTCACACCTGCCTGCCTAATGAGCTCTCTCTCTCACTGTGCCAAGATTCATTTTAAACACTTCTCTTTCAACTGCTGCTGTGTCCACAGTGTTTGCTCTACAGCCATCATTTTACCCTCAAAACGTCGCCATCGTTGTTCTCTTTCCAACAGAGTGTCTTTGAAAGCTCAGATATGTAAAGTTTTTAAACTGTGTGGATCCAAGTGGAGGGATCACATTTTAGTCATTCAGTGATTCAAAGAATATGAACTTTTAATATTCATTCAGATGTTTTCTGACTCTAAATAGTCTTTTGTCATTTCTTATGTTTTTCTAATTTACATTTAAAACATTTTCAGCTCTTTTCCAACTTCTTCTCTGTGGTTGTCAGCTTTTAGCAGTTCAGCTTTTTGTTTTCAGGTACAAATTTCTGTATTTTTCATCTCATTCAACATTTTTAACTTAAAATTCAGCAATTAATTCATTTCAGTGCATACATTCAGATTCAAGCATTCACACTGCAGTTTCTTCAGAAAATGCATTTTCTAGTTCTATTTTTTTTTTATATATTCCGTGACGCTTTTTTGTACTGTATCTCCTTCAAAACCGTTCAACTTAGAAAAACCATTCAAACACCATTAGATTCCTCTTCTTTTGGACATGACTGCTTCTACTTTTCTCATTTTTAACATTTATATTTTTAAAATTATTCAACTTTTTCAACAAAATTTCCCATGTATTTCAATGGGGAGACCCTTCAAATCCTCATTCAACTTACTCATTTTCAAACTGTATCTACTTCAACATACGTTGACATAGAGCCACCATTCAAACTTTAAAACGAAGACAAGACATTCAACTATTCAACTTGTATTTATCTTTTCAATATCTGTTATACTTTTTCTTCAGTTCCAGTTTAAGTTTCATGATGTTTTTTTTCAGCCGTTTCAGAGTTTATAATGGGTGTGTATGGGACGGAATGTTGGGGCTAGAGTGAGACAGCTCAACTGCTAGAGTGAGAGGAGCGAAAAAATTAATCTTAAAATCTTTTTAAAACTGCTGCTGTGTCCGCAGCGTTTGCTCTACAGGTATGATTTTACCCTCAAAACGTAGCCATCGCTGTCCTCTTTCATCCAATGTGTTTACTATTGTCCTAGGTGTTATGGTTCCTTCATAAATGTCACCAAAGCACAGCCTCCTCCCTCCAACTCCTCCATAGACTCTAATGTTAAAATGGCTCAGAAAGTTCCTTTGAAAATCAGAAGAGCAGGCTGTTTTACACTGTCACCACGTCCATATAATAAACTCCACAGGCATGAAAACTGAGAATTAGGTAGACTGGACATTGCTGCCGCTCACGGTGAAAGAATTTTGTCAATAGGACCTGTACTTTTCATTTGGGAGCGATTTGTTTCGCCTGACTTTTCTGTTCATTTTAAGCAGCAAAAGTGAGGTGCATGTCTGTGAGCGTGTGTACTGAGCCATTGGGTGCAGTCACTATAGCAACCAGGCTCACACCTGCCTGCCTAACGAGCTCTCTCTCACTCTGCCAAGATTCATCTTAAACACTTCTCTTTCAACTGCTGCTGTGTCCACAGTGTTTGCTCTACAGCCATCATTTTAACCTCAAAACGAAGCCATCGTTGTTCTCTTTCCAACAGCATGTCATTCAAAGCTCAGAGATGTAAACCTTTAAAACTGTGTGGATCCAAATGGAGGGATCCTATTTTAGTCATTCAGTGATTCAAAGAATATGAACTTTTAATATTCATTCAGATGTTTTCTGACTCTAAATAGTCTGTTCTCATTACTCAGGTTTTTCTAATTTACATTTAAAACATTTTCAGCTATTTTCCAACTTCTTCTCTGTGCTTGTCAGCTTTTAGCAGTTCAGCACTTTTGTTTTCAGGTGAAAATTTCTGTATTTTTCATCTCATTCAACATTTTAACTTAAAATTCAGCAATTAATTCATTTCAGTGCATATATTCAGATTCAACATTCACACTGCAGTTTCTTCAGAAAATGCACTTTCTAGTTAGTGTGAATGCTTGTATTCACAGTATTGTTGTTGTAATCTTTATTCTATTTTTTATTATTATTATAGATTCCAGACGTTTTTGTAGTCCTACTCCTTCAAAACCGTTCAACTTAGAAAACCATTCAAACACCGTTAGATTCCTCTTCTTTTGGACATGACTGCTTCTATTTTTTCATTTATAACATTTATATTTTTAAAATTATTCAAGTTTTTTCAACAAAAATTTCCCATGTATTTCAATGGAGAGACCCTTCAAATCCTCATTCAACTTACTCATTTTTAAACTGTATCTACTTCCACATACGTTGACATAGAGCAACCATTAAAACTTTAAAACGAAGACAAGACATTCAACTATTCAACTTGTATTTATCTTTTCAATATCTATTACACTTTTTCTTCAGTTCCAGTTTAAGTTTCATGATGTTTTTTCTGCCGTTTCAGAGTTTATAATGGGTGTGTATGGGACGGAATGTTGGGGCTAGAGTGAGCCAGCTCAACTGCTAGAGTGAGCGGAGCAAAAAAATTAATCTTAAAATCTTTTTTAAAACTGCTGCTGTGTCCGCGGCGTTTGCTGTACAGGTATGATTTTACCCTCAAAACGTAGCCATCGCTGTCCTCTTTCATCCAATGTGTTTACTATTGTACTAGGTGTTATGTTTCTTTCATAAATGTCACCAAAGCACAGCCTCCTCCCTCCAACTCCTCCATAGACTCTAATGTTAAAATGGCTCAGAAGGTTCGTTTGAAAATCAGAAGAGCATGCTGTCTTTACACTGTCACCACGTCCATATAATAAACTCCACGGGCATGAAAACTGAGAATTAGGTAGACTGGACATTGCTGCCGCTCACGGTGAAAGAATTTCGTCAATAGGACTTGTACTTTTCATTTGGGAGCGATTTGTTTCGACCTGACTTTTCTGTTCATTTTAAGCAGCAAAAGTGAGGTGCATGTCTGTGAGCGTGTGTACTGAGCCATTGGGTGCAGTCACTATAGCAACCAGGCTCACACCTGCCTGCCTAACGAGCTCTGTCTCTCTCACTGTGCCAAGATTCATCTTAAACACTTCTCTTTCAACTGCTGCTGTGTCCACAGTGTTTGCTCTACAGCCATCATTTTACCCTCAAAATGTCGCCATCGTTGTTCTCTTTCCAACACCGTGTCTTTCAAAGCTCACAGATGTAAACCTTTAAAAGTGTGTGGATCCAAGTGGAGGGATCACACTTTAGTCATTCAGTGATTCAAAGAATATGAACTTTTAATATTTATTCAGATGTTTTCTGACTCTAAACTTTCTGTTCTCATTTCTTAGATTTTCCAAATTTTAATTTAAAAACTTTTCAGCTCTTTTCCAACTTCTGTGTGGTTGTCAGCTTTTAGCAGTTCAGCACCTTTTTTTTCAGGTGCAAATTTCTGTATTTTTAATCTCATTCAACATTTTTAACTTAAAATTCAGCAATTAATTCATTTCAGCGCATATATTCAGTTTCAAGCATTCACACTGCAGTTTCTTCAGAAAATGCACTTTCTAGTTCTATTTTATTATATATTCCGTACGTTTTTTGTAGTCTATCTCCTTCAAAACCGTTCAACTTAGAAAAACCATTCAAACACCGTTAGATTCCTCTTCTTTTGGACATGACTGCTTCTATTTTTCTCATTTTTAACATTTATATTTTTAATTTTATTCAACTTTTTTCAACAAAAATTTCCCATGTATTTCAATGGGGAGACCCTTCAAATCCTCGTTCAACTTACTCATTTTCAAACTGTATCTACTTCAACATAGGTTGACATAGAGCCACCATTCAAACTTTAAAACGAAGACAAGACATTCAACTATTCAACTTGTATTTATCTTTTCAATATCTGTTATACTTTTCTTCAGTTCCAGTTTAAGTTTCATGATGTTTTTCAGCCATTTCAGAGTTTATAATGGGTGTGTATGGGACGGAATGTTGGGGCTAGAGTGAGACAGCTCAACTGCTAGAGTGAGAGGAGCAAAAATTAATCTTAAAATCTTTTTAAAACTGCTGCTGTGTCCGCAGCGTTTGCTCTACAGGTCTGATTTTACCCTCAAAACGTAGCCATCGCTGTCCTCTTTCATCCAATGTGTTTACTATTGTCCTAGGTGTTATGGTTCTTTCATAAATGTCACCAAAGCACAGCCTCCTCCTCCAACTCCTCCATAGACTCTAATGTTAAAATGGCTCAGAAGGTTCGTTTGAAAAGCAGAAGAGCATGGTGTTTTTACACTGTCACCACGTCCATATAATAAACTCCACAGGCATGAAAACTGAGAATTAGGTAGACTGGACATTGCTGCCGCTCACGGTGAAAGAATTTTGTCAATAGGACCTGTACTTTTCATTTGGGAGCGATTTGTTTCGGCCTGACTTTTCTGTTCATTTTAAGCAGCAAAAGTGAGGCGCATGTCTGTGCGTGTGTATGGAGCCATTGGGTGCAGTCACTATAGCAACCAGGCTCACACCTGCCTGCTTAACGAGCTCTGTCTCTCACTGTGCCAAGATTCATCTTAAACACTTGTCTTTCAACCACTGCTGTGTCCACAGTGTTTGCTCTACAGCCATCATTTTACCCTCAAACGCGTCGCCATCGTTCTTCTCTTTCCAACAGCGTGTCTGTCAAAGCTCATAGATACAAACTTTTTAAACTGTGTGGATCCAAGTGGAGGGATCACATTTTAGTCATTCAGTGATTTAAAGAATATGAACTTTTATTATTCATTCAGATGTTTTCTGACTTTAAATTTTCTTTTCTCATTTCTTAGGTTTTTCTAATTTCCGTTTAAAACATTTTCAACTATTTTCAAACTTCTTCTCTGTGGATGTCAGGTTTTAGCCGTTCAGCACTTTTGTTTTCAGGCGAAAATTTCTGTATTTTTCATCTCATTCAAAATTTTTAACTTAAAATTCACCAGTTAATTCATTTCAGTGCATACATTCAGATTCAAGCATTCACACTGCAGTTTCTTCAGAAAATGCACTTTCTAGTTTATTTATTTATTTATTTTAATGATTGAGCTCCTAAAGTCTATTATGATTTAGACTTAGGTCTTATCTTCAGGCTTGGAATAAAAGCATGCACCAATTAGTGGTTCACTCAAATAGTAAGCAGTCACTATTATGAGGAGAAATTTGCATGGGCCACGGTAGCCTGCCAACATCTCTGCAACTGAAAATACTATCAGAAGTGCCTGAAAAGTCTTAGGAATTAGTACGAGATAAAAGACCGTGGTTTAACAGGCAGAGCGTGACAGGATGTGCTGCTTCTAAAGAGGAGTTTTTGGTCTATTAAACCTCAAAGACATTTGTTTCCTCCTCCATCTTCAGGTCCAGCACCTGACACTGATGACCATGGAGCTTCATGCAAGAACCCGCCGTGACCTCGAACCTGACCCTGAGTTCGACCCCATATGTGCCTTATTCTACTGCTTCAGTTCAGATACCCCCCTGCCTGATGTAGACAACACCCAGCTCACGGGGGCCATCGTGGTAGACAAAGACCATCAAGGTTCCAGCCAAGGTGAAGCACACGAGCGGTGTTTTCCTCCGAGAACATGAGGTTCACTCACTAGTTTAAAAGCCACTAGATAATTGGCTGATTTTTCTGTTTCTAATCGCTCCCGCAGGATGCAGAGGAAGAGCACCGTTGCTGGTCAGATCAGGTGTTTCTGGGCTGCAAGTGACATATGCTGCTGATGAGAAGATGCTGTTTGACGTGTTGGTCACCATCATGAGGAGGTGTGTGCAGCTGTTTTATGAAAGGAAACCGAGGGCGGAGTTGCTGCAGCTGTAGTGCATCATTACTATCATTTAAATTTGCCTTAATTGTAGATTTTACACCTCCTACAGGGGTGGGGGTGGGATTTGCTGTGAGAAATGACCTTCTGCTAACATGGTCTGTTCTGTCAGATTTGACCCGGACATCTTGGTGGGCTACGAGGTGCAGTTGCATTCCTGGGGCTACCTCCTTCAGCGGTCCTCAGCACTTGGAGTGGATCTCTGCCAGCAGCTGTCACGAGTGCCAGGTACAGCCAGGAGCCACTGAAATTAGTCCCTACTGTAGTACCCAGTAGGGTAGTTCAGGGGACGCAGACATGTGGAGTAAAGATTTGGGGGTTTTGAGAGGAAGCTGCTTTCAGCCGCTCCCTTGCCCAAAAACCACAGCAGGTAGCTCTGCATGTTCGATTTAGACACAAACAGTGACGACTTAACCTCTACACCCTCAGGCACACTGAAGAAGGGAGTCTGAAAGTAGGTGAATAAAATCAAAAAACATACCTGATTGTAATTTAAGATTGTCTTCTCATGCAGCTCTAATCCATTTTCACAGCAGCTACTTTTGGCCATTATGCTCGCCCGCCTTCTCTAGTCTGTCGAAAAGATGTTTCTTCCATTTGATTACTTTTTTATTTTGTGGATGAAGTCATAGGGAGCCAGATCAGATAATTTAGTACAGGTGGTTAGCCAGGGTTGCACAGTAGTGCACAGTTATGATCAGTTATGCCAAAAGGTCTCCCCCCCCCGTCCACGTGGGCAGCCAGACCCTGGCAGTCAAATGTGCACAGCCTATGAAGAGAGTAAGCCACGCCACGACAGTGAGAGTCACTTGTCTCAAAAACTGTCAGTTTAGCGTTCATGACTCAACAATAAAGGGAGAGATCCATCTGCTGACCAAAAAGAACACAAACACGCGTCTCATTTTGCCAAAAGACATCTTAATGATTCCAAAATTCTCTGCAAAATATTCTGTGGATTGAAGGAAGAAGAGTTGAACTTATTGAGTCCTGTTACATCTGGAGTTGGCTATTACGAGAACATCATGTCATCAGTTAAACACGGTGGTGGTAGTGTGATGGTCTGGAACTGCTTTGCTGCAACTTCTAATTGATGGAACCATGAGCTCTGCTCTCAATGGAATATCTGAAGGAGAATGTCCAACCATCAATTCATTGCCCGAAGCTCAAGTGATGTTACGTATGAGGAGAATGATTTGAAATGCCTCTGAAGAAAAACAAAAGTGAAGGTTTTGGCGTGGCATAGTCACAGTTCAGATTTCTATTCAAATTCAGATGCTTTGCCGTGGCCTTAAACAGGCCATTCATTTTCCAAAACTTTCATATGAGGCTGAATTAAAAGTTGCTTTTTGACATGGAGCAGGTAGGCTTTGAGAACATTTTCCCTTAATGCATGACACTATCATTTAAAAACTGCATTTTGGATTTAGTCGGGTTGTCTTTGTCAGATTTTAATGTTAGACAGTCCGAAACATGTGATAAATATGGAAAAAACTAAAGTGACAAAGGGGGCGAATACGTCTTCCCATCTTCCTGTCTCACTAGGTGTGAAATTCCCTCTTAAAATGTGCTTGTGACTCATCAGGGTCAATCCACAATTAGAAGCTGGCACTAAATGTGCAGCCACATATTAAACACGCGCAGTACTTTACTGTGCATCCCTGTTATTGAATCTGACAGCGTGAGTTTGGCTAATGAAAGCCAGTACATCGTGTGTGTGTTGGATCTGGTACACACTGTATGCACACATTGTAGGTAATATAAGTGCAAACGTGTAGCCCCATTTTTGTGGTGTGCCTGTGACTGAGTCTTGATACAGCATGTATGTGTATGTGTTTGCCTGTATAAATGTGTGAACGTGTGATTCCCTGTGAGTGTGTGTGTGTGTGTGTTTGTGTACTTGAGCTGAATGGAGAGCCTCTGGCGGCTTCCCTCCTCTGTAATCGGCTGCCTGTCTGGCTCTGTGCGTGTCCTCAGGTGACTCCAAAGAGAACCGCTTTGCTGCAGAGAGGGATGAATACGGAGCCGACACCATGACAGAGATCAACATCATCGGGCGCATCACCCTCAACCTGTGGAGGGTGATGAAAACTGAGGCAGGTGTCCCGGCATGACCTCCTCACAGCTTTTGTAGCTCATGACCTACTTTCTGTCTTTCCACTTGTTTTTCCAGCACGGCTCTCCCCACTTTACTTTTTCTGCTGCTGCTTTTTAGTGACTCTTATTTTTTTCATAGCATATCAATCCTTTACTAAACTACAAACTATAAAGTGAAGCTCTCGTATTAACAAATAAAAAATGTTATCATCAAGTAGTTATTGTCTTTACATTCCCTCATCCTCTGTGACTCCAGTTTTCTCTGTCCTGTTGTTTGATTCTATTTACTGTAAGCTGCTGCTGTCTGAAGTGTTCCAGTTGTTTTGCAGCTTTATGCTGTGTGCTCTGCTGCTTTTTGATTAAAACTGCTTTTTCCCCTCACCAGAGAATACACAGAGATTCCCTCAGTCAGCTAGGATTGGTTTACAATGGCCACTGTAGTGTGAGATCAGCTGCAGTCAGCTTTCAGTTAGGACTAACTAGTAAAAGACTGGGTACAATTAGCCCAGTTATCCCATCTATATATATCTATAGATATAGATATAGATGGATAGATATGGGTCTGGAAAGGGTTCCAAACCATTTTTAAGTGAAGCATGGTGAGAACCATCCGTCCATGCAAAAAAGAAATCATGTTTAGTGTTTTGCTTCCCTGCCATGATGTTTCTGGTTTCTAAATATTCTTCGAGTGAAAAAGCCAACATTTCTAGTCTGAGCCTTTGGAACTGCTCATAGTCCATCCACAAAAACACTACAACGTGTGATTAGTGGTCACATGTAGACACTTTAGACATTTAAGTAAGCTAACCCTCTGTTGTAAAAGATTCAGAGTTTTAGTTGAAGCGAGGAACAGTTAACCCTTTGTGCTACTCTTTTACTTGCGTTCTGTTATTGCTGATATTTGATTCTGATCCATAAATTGTGTAAACGTCAGAGAGAGGCAGTTTTGAAAAATAGAGCTAGAAAATGTTTTTTCTTTCCTTCTTCAGGTGACATTAAACAACTACACTTTTGAAAACGTGGCCTTCCATGTGCTCCACCAGCGCTTTCCTCTCTACAGTCCCCGCACTCTGTCTGACTGGTTTGACCACAACACAGACTTGTACAGGTTTGTGCCAGGGTCAAACACAACCAACTTTTTGGACATTACCTTACATGAAATTAAAAGATGTAGCACAAATAAATGGTTGTAAATTTCTCATAATTGACTCTTCCCTTGAAGCCAGCTCTGTATCTCTGGCTGATATGATTATCCTGTTTGTGTTACTCTAGATGGAAGATGGTGGATCACTATGTGAGCCGTGTGCGTGGCTGCATGCAGCTCCTGCAGCAACATGACATCATTGGCAGAACAAGCGAGCTGGCCAGGCTATTTGGAATTCAGTTTTTCCACGTTCTGACCCGAGGATCACAGGCATGCACACGCACACACACACTCACAATTCCCAATAATTTTTATTTCAGTCCTCAAATAGATTGGTAGAAGACACAGGCAGGGCATTTCTATGGAAAATCCAAGTTTGTGGTTTAGTTCAAATCGACCGAGGTAAATCTATGCTGGTTAGCTAATAGTTGACTGTTCAGGTAGATAAAGTCCCTTTGATGCTCTCTGTGTGAGATAACTGCAGAGTTTTTTAGTTTTGAAACCTCAGGTTCAGTCATGGGGTGAGAAAAGTTTAGAGCATGCTTCTGTCTCACAGTGCTGTGTGAGCAGGGTTTTAACCATGTTGGGGAAAATGTATGAGAACACTTTAAAAACCCAGTTCTGTGTGCTGCAGCCTGAAATCTATCAGTGGGTAATAAAGTGGGTTGTACAGCTGATGACCGTCTTCATGTCAAAAAATGCTGATGAGTGTGCGGTGAGAAAGTGGGATGAAATCATGTCGCAGTATCATCAGCATTTGGATGTTAACAATGGATCAAATTAGTGTGTGTGTGTGTGTGTGTAATTTTAAAATTGTCCAGTAATTCTCATCCAGTTTTGGAGGTGTTTATCTGCTCTGCTGGTTTAGCGTTAGGCTCACTGTAGACGAGCCACGCCTGTGCTGATTTGATCACTGCTGACTGCTGCACAGATTTCCGTGCACACTGACACTGACGTGCTCTCACATCATGCAGTTGCAGCCTCAGAGCACAATGGGAAACTGTGTAGCCTCTCAACTGGTGTCACAGCTGTTTGGCTCAGAGGTTGACTAAACAATATGACATTTAATCTGTTAACAGAGTAAATGTGTGGCTGATGTTGATGTTTTCCAGTTGGAGAGATCACTGCCTACACATGATTTGAAAGCCCTCTAATCTTGGACTGTTTTGATTTAAAAGAAATGAAGCAGCCTCTTGGATGAAGGGTGAAACATCCAACTGCTGCTTCCTCGAGTTCTCAAGGCGACCATGACGGATGACTGAGAAGTTACACAGACAATTTGATTTAAATATTAACTAACACAAAAATACTACTTAGAGAGACAAATACATCTGCTCTGCAAACAGGGATGATGCTGCGCCCGTAAAACGCGATCTTGGCTCAAGAGTTGGCAGTTCATCTTGTAATCAGAAGGTTGCCGGTTCGAGCCCCGGCTCGGACAGTCTCGGTCGTTGTGTCCTTGGGCAAGACACTTCACCTACTGGTGATGGCCAGAGGGGCCGATGGCGCGATATGGGAGCCTCGCTTCTGTCATTCTGCCCCAGGGCAGCTGTGGCTACAACTGTAGCTGCCTCCACCAGTGTGTGAATAGTGGAATTGTAAAGCACTTTGAGGGTCTCGAAAAGCGCTATATAAATGCAATCCATTATCATCATTATCATTATTATTATTATTATTATTATTATTATTATTATTATTATTAAAACATTTTAAAAACTGCAGATTGAATACAACCTGATACGGGGGTCTGATAACACCTTCCTAAATCTGAATCAGCTCCAGCAGGATATGAGTGTTTCTCTGACTTCCTGTACAGACTGAATGCAGCTGGAATCGGTTTGACTTGATTGCAGCTTTTTGTGTCTTTCCTGTGCTGCTGCTTCCACCTGCCAAGTATGAACTAAAAAGTAAAAAAACCTAAAAACTCTGAGGTACTTAAACACAGCGAGCGTGCTCCAGATGTGATTGGCATTTAGTTCTGTGTTGTTGCCTCAGACTGATGGGTTTTTATGTCCCATTTAATCTTGTTCTGATGCTGAACTCCACTCCCTCATTGGACGCTGACATCATTAAGAGTTTAGTTTTTCTACTCTGGGAATATTTCCTGTGAACAAAAATCAGCAACACTCTGTCTGTGGGACGTCTTCATCTGCAGCACGCAGACAACTCACATAAGCAGGTGCTAACTCATGCAGTGATTTAAAAACAGTAAATCCTTAAAACCCGTTCTAAAACTGCCTTGATGCTGATCCAGGAAAAGCTAGTATGAGTTGAGCAGCTGCTGCTAAGCTAGCAGTAACAGACTGACAGTGATGTGTTAGGGCTTCAGACTTTTCCAGCATTGTTTTACAAAAGAAACTTTGGTCAGAAATCCCAGTGTGTATCCCTCTGTTTTACATTTAACATCTTGATCTTTTTTGGGACATCATGTTTACACTTTGTGGCCAGAAAGTAGTTTTGTCTTTTCACACCTGCTTAGCAGGTGGTAAAAATTCCAGTCAGATGTATGAAGGAACAAAAGGAATAATAAGTCAAACTTTGTTTCCTCCTCTTGTCTTTAGTACCGTGTGGAGTCCATGATGCTGCGTGTGGCCAAGCCCCTAAACTACGTCCCAGTGACGCCCAGCATACAGCAGCGTGCCCAGCAGAGGGCTCCACAGTGCATCCCTCTGGTGATGGAGCCTGAGTCCCGCTTTTACAGCAACTCGGTGGTCGTGCTGGACTTCCAGTCGCTCTACCCTTCCATTGTCATCGCATACAACTACTGTTTCTCCACCTGCCTCGGCCATGTGGACAACCTGGGAACGTAAGGACATGACAGGCCCACACAGCTACAGCGTGTAGGGAACTCACTCAGGCAGCACGTCTGCCAGGAAAATCTCCCTCTGGCAGCGGCTTCCTCCCCTCATTATTTTTAATGGAACAGACACGCTGAGAGCTCGGCATGTTGTTCACAGCTCAGGGCAGCGAGCAGCGCAACTTAAGACAGAGTTTAGGTTTTCAGCGAGATTTGTGTAGTTGCATAGCAACAGCAAGGAGCCGTGAACACTTCTTTCCACATGCATATGTCTGCTACATTGAAGTAACACAAAAAGAGTGGTTTGTGGCAGGCGTGCACAGGCTTCATCCTCAGCAGAGTCAGTTCAGTGGGGTGCTGTAAAACGTAGCAGTTCAGATTTCTACCCGAGCATTTTTCTCACTTGTACCTGACGCTGGCTTTCCATACAGTAATATTCACTTTACGAGTAAAATGTTAACTGATTGAACTGGTGTTCTTGTTCACGTTCTGTCTCAGGCCCGATGAGTTTAAGTTTGGCTGTACCTCCCTGCGAGTCCCTCCTGAGCTCCTCTACCAGCTCCGCAACGACATCACCGTGTCGCCTGGTGGCATCGCCTTCGTTAAGGTACAGCACCCTCATCACCATGACCGTCATCTCTGACGAGACCTCACCAACCTCTTAGTGTTGGTGTCGTGATGGATCGTCTTATTAGTTGCTGTGAAGGGCGAGCGCGTCCTGAGAAAACCCCCTTTGTGATCTCTGTGCTTCCATTCATTCACTGCCTGATTGCTCCACATTGCCCGTTTTTCCCCTTTTGTGCTACTTAAGCAGCTCTTACAGTAGATCAGGAACATCTTTATTTTCGTTATTCACACTGAGAGATATTGTGGGTCTAAAGCCAAACTTCTAAAGCGCTTTTTACATTCTAAGTTACAGCATTTCCCCATGCTGCAGATCAGGCCCATTTTAGATCCTTCTTAGAGTTTTGGTGCAACCCTAGTTTATCTTTCTGCATTGTAAAAAAATTCAGTATTTTAAATGATCTGTGTTTTCTTTGTTCTAGTCTTCAGTGCGTAAAGGTGTCCTGCCCATGATGCTGGAGGAAATCCTCAACACGAGGATCATGGTGAAGCAGTCCATGAAAACCTACAAGCAGGACAAAGCCCTGACGAAGCTGCTGGATGCACGGCAGCTCGGACTCAAGCTCATCGCCAACGTCACCTTTGGATATACCGCTGCTAACTACTCTGGACGCATGCCCAGTGTGGAGGTAGGCTCATCAGCAGCTGCTATATGGTCTCTGCACTGTGCACTCCCAGTAAGATACCACTATAATCCATGAAAATAGTTGTGTGTTTTTTTTCAATCAAACCATTTTCTCTGTATTATTGTAGGGCCTTTACCTTGAATCAGTGTTGCTGTGAATCTAGTTGTAACCGCTTTGCTCCAATATTTATTAAATCTGCTTTGTCCAGGTTGGAGACAGCATTGTCCACAAAGCCAGAGAGACCCTGGAGAGAGCCATCAGGATGGTCAATGACACCAAGAAATGGGGAGCGCGTGTCGTGTACGGAGACACCGACAGGTAAGCAATTTCACAAGACTTTTTGACTTTTTCTTAGATATAAATAAATAGTACGTAAGACCTCTGCGAAGTGTTATTCACTGTCAGTGGTCATCGTGCTAGGCCTAATCAGTGTTTGTGTCCTCACATGGGAAACCTGTAGTCACTGTTCCATTATCTGCACAACAGGCAGGTTTACAGGTTGTACAACATTAGTGACAAATTCATAACTTCACTCGATAGTTTCCAACTGTGTGTGAACATGACCAGCAGCTTTGTTGTGTGTCACTACGCTGTGATGATGTGCAAGTCTGATTGTACCTGGGCCGTGTTCTCATGAACACTTGCACCAATTATCTAACAGCTTTCGTTTTCTGACAGTCCATTAAAGAAGAGCTGTTGCTGTGTTTGTCAGGCAGTGATTTGGATTGTTTCTACCTGCAGTCTCAAATAGAAGAAGAAGCATGAAGTTTTAAACTGCAGCATGCTTTGCGTATATGGGACACACTTTCCCCCCCGACTCACTCGCCTACATGGGATGTGTTCAAGCATAGAGCCAAACGCGAAGGCTCTCAGAGCGTATCGTGTACCACTGTAGTATGTAGTACGGGTTGTTTGATAAGAATTAGTAATGAGCCTTGTGTGTTTTTGTGTGTTTGCCAGCATGTTTGTTTTACTGAAAGGAGCCACCAAAGAGCAGGCTTTCAAGATTGGCAAAGAGATTGCAGAAGCAGTGACTGCAACCAACCCCAAGCCTATCAAGCTCAAGTTTGAGAAGGTAGATATACACACACGTATGCGCACATACATGTGCGCACATACATGTGCACACACACAAAGGGAGTGAGAAAGACAAGGTAGTGGCCTCTCTCTAACATCTGTTCACTGTGATTTTTCCATCTCCACACATTAGATGTAGTTATTTATCTCTGTGTGTGTGTGTGTGTGTGTGTCAGGTGTACTTGCCGTGCGTTCTGCAGACAAAGAAGCGCTACGTGGGCTACATGTATGAGAGCCTCGACCAAAAAGAGCCCGTGTTTGATGCCAAAGGGATTGAGACGGTGCGCCGTGACGGCTGCCCTGCTGTTTCCAAGGTAACAGGCAAACCATGCTTTCCCTTCATTTTCACTGTGCTGTGCACCAATCACAGGCATGCCACTCTTGCCTGCTCTCGTTTACTCAGACCGCTTTGCTTGTGTCAGTCAGGGAAAAGGTCGTCATCTCCTTCCGCTTGCACATTAAACAGCATTAACACCTCTCTTAGATTTCCAATAAATCATTTTATCTTTATCCTCTTATGCCTTTGTTTTTTTACTGATGTGCCCCTTAGATTTTGGAGCGTTCCATCAAGCTGCTGTTTGAGACACGTGACATTAGCCAGGTGAAGCAGTTTGTACAGCGTCAGTGTGTGAAGATTCTGGATGGCCGGGCCAGCATCCAGGACCTGACCTTCGCCAAGGAGTACCGGGGCAGCGGCTCGTACCGACCTGGAGCTTGCATCCCTGCGCTGGAACTCACCAGGTGTGTATGTGTGGTCACAGTACAGGAGAAGTCAGGAGTGTGGCTTGGATAAACGTTTGCTGGTTGGCTCTGTGTGTGTCTCTGTGTGTGTGTGCAGCAGAGAACAGGATGGTGAGTAAGAGCTTGCTGTCAGCTACAGTTACAGTACCCAGCGTGAATCCAATTAGTCCTCCCTCACTGTGTTCATTGTCTCGCTGCACTAGCCTGTACAGTACCTGAGTGTTGCTAGGCAACCCGTTTTTTAACGAGTGGAGGACAAAAAAAGTGATTTTTAGATGCACAAGGAAGAAGCATTTATGAGCCCTGCTTCAGTTCGTCTGCTGTTTTTTGTGTTTTCTCTCTCAAGAGCAGCAGCAGCAGCATTCTTGCTGCTAATGTGAACATGTTGGCTGTGTGATGTAAACAATCACTGCATCAGCCGCTGTCATTTTTGTTCTGCTTTGCCTTAGACGGATGATGGCGTATGACCGAAGGCTGGAGCCACGCGTGAGTGAGCGGGTGCCCTACGTCATTGTGTACGGCACACCCGGCGTGCCCCTCATCCAGTTGGTCCGCCGGCCCACCGAGGTGCTGCAGGACCCCACCCTGCGCCTCAATGCCACCTACTACATCACTAAGCAGATCCTGCCGCCGCTGGCCCGTATGTTCCAGCTGATCGGAGTCGACGTGTTCAGCTGGTACCAGGAGCTCCCCAGGGTGAGGACAACTTGCAGACATGACCGGCCATTGTGATGTTTTTGTTTTTGTCTCACCGCTGCCATTTAGAAGCAGAGCAGCAGCAGTGGAGATAAGAAACCCTTCAAAAAAAAAGAAAAAAAAGAACCAGGAACATCATAAAGACACACAATAAGCTCAATACTGAGTTTGGAGGATGAATTAGATTCATTAGTATCTTCCTTTGACTGACTGTGGCAAGTCAAAGAGGTCAGGGTCACCCTCTGCTTCCACTCTTGTCAAAATAAAAGCAGTCTGTCATTTAGAGAGAACAAAGGATGAAGAGAGATCTCTTCTGCTTCCTGCTGACGATTAAATGAGTCAAGCTGCAGCGCTGCTGCCTCAGTCTTTGTTTCTTTACTGACGTCTGACAGAGTGCACACGCCATCTGCTGGCATAGCTACTAATCACAGTCAGGAACATAAATGGTTGCTGCTCCAGTGCCACTGACTCATTTTATGTCTTTTGTTTTCACTGTTGGGAAAAACGAGTCACACACAAAATCCTGAATGTTTGTATTTGTATTAAAAAAAATTCTTTGATCTCTGATCCTTCAGCATCTAATGATATTTGGTAGGATTCTTAACAAACCCGAAAAGCATCATGATCACGTAGTTCACACTGTTTTATGTCCATGAAGATGCTGTGCATGTTAACTCCATGTGTCTGCGTATAGTCCAGTAGCAGTGATCAATCAAACGTGTGTTTTCAGCTACATCGCTCTTTTCTCTCCAGATCCAGAAGGCATCCTGCTCCTCCGTGGTGGGTGGGGAGGAAGCGGGGAGGAAGGGGACAATTTCCCAGTACTTCACCACGCTTCACTGCCCTGTGTGTGATGAGCTGACCCAGCTGGGTGTGTGCTCACGGTGTCGTGCTGAACCTCAGCGAGTCGCTGTTACACTCTACCAGGACATGAGGCAGTGGGAGAGTCAGCAAGAGCAGTTGCTGAAGGTGAGAAGGACGCACAGATTATGAAATTCTGAGCTCCAGTTAAGGTTTCGAATAATAATTGGACCATTAAATTCTGTGATTACAGGTATTTATTTCTTCCTGTTTTGTCACACTGTCTTTAAACATTTACTCAATTGATACAACTCAAAGCAGGCTACACTGAAGGAACCCTGAAACTGCTTTCTGGCGATAAATCTAGATTTATTGTGTGGATGCCCTCAAAGGCATCCACACTATTGAGTTCCTGTTTCTCTTTATTCTTTATCCTTTATTCCTGTTGCTTCCGTACGTTTTTTGGCACTTAACTACTCCCTCAGTTTTTATCCGATTTTCGCCATTCAAACTTTAAAAAATTCTGCTCTTTCTGCTTATGCCGGCTATATCTTTTGGTGCTCATAACTTCTATACTTTTTGAGATATTGAATTTTTTATGCAATATTTTTTGCCCATTTCTTCCACATTATCAGTGGCGTCACTGATTTTCCTTGCCGGGTTGACCTGTGTTTTAGCTCAGTGAGATGAGCATCCGTTCTCAGACTGGGAGGCCCGGGTTCAAATCCCGCTTATGGCAACATTTCTTTCAGTTAAAAGTTAAACTTTTTTAACTCTTTTCTACACAAATTTCAGCTGTTTCACCCCTTTTCAGCAGAATTTTCAGTTTTTTCACCACTTTTCAGCACAAATCCCAGCTTTTTCAGCTGTTTTCAGCAAAAACCACTTTTCAACAGAATTCTGCTCATTCAGCTCTTTTCAGCAGAAATTCCGCTGATTGAACTCTTTTCAGCAGTATTTTAAGAATTTTCACCTCTTTTCAGCCCAAATTCTGCTTATTCACCTCTTCTGCAAAAATTTCAACCTTTTCACCTCTTATCAGCACAAATCTCAGCTGTTTTCAGAAAAAAACTCTTTTGAGCAGAAATTCTGCTGATTCATCTCTTTTCAGCACAACTTCCTGCTTCTTTACCTCTTTTCTGCAAAGTTTTCAGCCTTTTCACCTCTTATCACCACAATTCTCAGCAGCTTCTGCTCATTTCAGCAGAATTGTCAGTCTCTCCACCTCTTCTTTGTAAGAATGAGTGGTTCAGTGAGATGAGAAGCCGCCTTTAGACCAGGAGGGCCAGGTTCGAATCCTGCTCAGGGCAATGTTTTTTTCCACCACTTTTCAGCAAAAAATTCTCCGTCTTTACCCCTTTCAGAAGAATTTTTTGCTTTTCACCACTTTTCAGCAAAAAATTTCTGCTTCTTCACCTGTTTTCAGCAGAATTTTCTGTTTCTTCACCGCCATACAACTTTTTGCAACTTTTCAACTTTTTCAGCTTTTTTCAGCCGACATCTTCAGCGTTAAAGCATCCACACAGCATTTTCGCAGGAAATGCAAATTTTTCTAGTTAAGATAGTAATTCATGTTAGCAGTAATGATGCCTGGTGGCAACAATCACTCGGGTTGAGTTGGTGTGCAGCTTTGCTTAAACAATGTTGGACTCTGCAGTTTTTCTCTGGTCCACAGTCAGACCAGTAGTGACATGTTTCTGAGTGGTGTCCATACCAGAGCTTAACCTCGTGTGATCACTGTGTGTGTGTCTCTGTTTGCATACAGATCTGTAGGAACTGTAGTGGCTGTGCTGAGCGCCAGGTTCCCTGTGTGTCCCTCAACTGTCCCGTCCTCTACAAGCTGTCCCGGGTAAACAGACAACTTTCCAAGGCCCCCTACCTCCGTCAGCTGCTGGAGCAGTTCTGATTGGCTTCCGAGTCCCGGAGCCACCCACTGATTTGGTGCTAATTCCCAGCCTTCCATCTTAGTGTTTGTCCATTTGGTCGTTAAAGTTTCAATGGTGCTTTGATTGAGCCCTGATGGGTTTTCTCATTTTGTCTCAAAGTATTTCTCTGAGTATGGAGACTGTTTACTTCATGCCTCCAGTGGAAGAGGCCATGTGTTCGTTTGCTGCCATCTCCATTAGCTGCTATGGGCCGAATGAAGCTGATCTCTTTGATGACACGGCCACAGACGGCCTGTTGCGGAACTGAGTCCAGTCCAATCAAGGAACATGTGTCGTATTGTGTATTCGCTGTAACTGGTTTTTAAAGATCTTCTTATAAATTCAGAGACGAACTACACCCAAACCACTAATTGACTTTTTCTCCTTTTTATACTGACTGCAGTCTTTTGTAAATAGTTCCTGTACAGATCCATCTCCAATCTCACTGTGCATTAACCAACTACAGCTCCAATCATGAACACAATCAAAGCAGTTTGATGCGTTCTTTTTGAAGGTGCCCTTGTCCGTTTTGGCAGATTTGACAGTTCATACTACAGAGTATGGAAACTGGAAAGCTATCCATTTTTTATTTTTAAATGTGGGACTGCTGCAATACTGTATTTTGGTAATTTATGCCATGAAGAGTCTATTATTTCCTTGTGGATATATGGTTTTGTGTACGTTTCCATTTTACTGTGTAAACCGTCTTCAAACTACATTAAAATTTGATCTTTAACCCTCCCTCTCCATGCAGCCGTACACAGGATCTGTGGATTTGTAAAAATGTAAAAACTTATAATGAAGGAGATCCTTTTTGTTTGTTTTTAATGAACATTGCTGTGGGTGAAGGTTTGAGATTGATATAATAAAATAAAAAAAATCAATGTATGAAGATGCCTTCTTTCTTTCACTAAATCAGGAGCTTTAGAGGAATCACAGTGACATGACACATTACAGCACAAGACCAAAAAGAAAAAAATCCAGTTTTAACAAAAGTGCAACAGAAAACAGCTGCATACACTGTACAGCTCAGCTCATCACACACTATACTGCCGAAAGTTTTCACTCGTCTGCCTTCACACACACACATATGAGCTTGAGTGACATTCCATGTTTAACTATAACAGCTGCAACTTTTCTGGAAGGCTTTCCGCGAGGTTTAGAAGCGTTCTTCCAGAAGTCCATTTGTGAGGTCAGACACCAGTGCTCGATGAGAAGACCTGGCTCGCAGTCTCTGCTCTAATTCATCCCAAAGGTGTTCTGTCAGGCTGAGGTGTAGGACTCTGTGCAGGCCAGTCAAGTTTTTCCACACCAAACTTCCTCGTCCATGTCTTTAGAAACTCACTGTATGCACTGGGTCACAGTTGTGTTGAAATGGGAAAGGGCCATCCCCAAACTGCTCCCACAAAGTTGGAAGCATGAAATTGTCTCGGTATGCTGAATTATTAAGAGTTCCTTTCTCTGGAACTAAGGGAACAAGCCCAACCCCATTTAAAAAAAAAATAAAATAAAAAATTACACTTAGTGCAATGCAGTCAAACAAGTACCGTTCTAGCAACCGCCAACTCGAACTCCTCCATCAGATTGCCAGATGTAGATGTGATTCATCACTGCAGAGAACACATCTCCACTTGTCTAGAGTTCAGTGGCATCAATTCTGTACCCTTCTATACTCTGTTCTTGAGCTAATCTGAAGGCCACATGAAGTTTAGAAGTCTGCAGTGATTGACTCAGTTGCTGACCCCACTCTGTGACTTTACGTGGCTGAGCTGCTGTCAATCGCAATCACTTCCATTTTGTGGAACATTTAATGGTAACAGAATTTCCTGACTGGACTTGATGCACAGGTGGCATCTTATCACAGTACCATACTGGAAGTCACTGAGCTCCTGAGAGCAACCCATTCTCTCACAAATGTTTATAGAAGCAGTCTGCATGCCTAGGAGCTTGATTTTATATACCTGTGGTCATGAAAGTGATTGGAACACTTGAATGTAATGATTTAGAAGGGTGAGTGAATACTTTTGGCAATATAGTGTATTTGCAGTGCAAAATTTAATTTTAAGGGGGTGGCTAGCTGTCTGTCCCTGGTTCAGCTCATCCACTCTCCTCACATCCTCAAACAAGGCACTGAATTCTAGCGATCAATCAATCCATGTTTGTCTAGTTCCAATGTGATACCAGTAACTCAAAGAGAGAAGCTGACGGAGAAATCTTAGCTGTAGTTAAAAACCACCGCAAACATAAAAACATTCAAAATGTAAGAAGTATAAAAACTTGCTGTCGCTTGGCTGTTGGCTTCATCCATGCTATGTTAGCTCTCCCGTTTGTAATCAGTGCTCTACTGCTGATGGAAGGCATGGTAAACACAGAACATAGAACTGAACTGAATAGATCAACCTGTTGCCACCGATCCCAGTGAAGTTCTTTGAGTGAGGATCAGGCTGATATCGGATCTATTTCTTGCTTTCATGTTCATCATTCTAGCCTTACCTTTTACCTAACTGTGGAGGGGATCAGGACAACAAAATTAAACACACTGTCAAATGATTTCTAAGAAAATAGCAACAGTTCAAAATCTGATCCTTCACTGTCCAGCAGATGTCCAAAAGCTTTAAAAGATGCACTGAATTGAAAAGATGTGTATGTTTTATAACAGGGCTCAATCTCAGTCCACGAGGGCGGTGTCCCTGCAGGAGATCTCACCCTGTGTATGATTTATAAGCTGCACTGCTTAGTCAGTGCTTCCTTCACTAGAGTACAAACAGTAACCATGTTGGAGTTTCCAGGTCAGCAAATGGACAGTTGAGGCATGTCACTGAGCCGACATTCTCAGTCTCTCTTCTCTCGGTCCAAAGAGAGCAGCAGTTGGCGTCTCGGTGAGTCTCCTACCAAAGAGATGCTCTCTGAGAAAGTGGCGTCTGCAGGCTCTGACGCCTGTGTGGTTTGGGCAGTGGGGCTGTCTGTTAGAGCCATAACATCAGGGGGAGAGGACATCTTGCTTGGTGAATTCATAAAATTTGATGTATCGTCCATTTCAATGACCTCAAAGTCTGCATCGTTCCACTGATCGGCCTCATTATCCTGCTCTTCCTCATCCTCATCTTCATCAGCTCCTGAGTCCAGCAGTGCCCGTTGGGATTCACTGCTGTCAATTTCGTCATTCGGTGGACGGCCCCTGGTGCTGTGTTTCCTGCTTTGGCTGTTGGGCACCAAGGCCAGCTTGTACATGACTGGAAAGATGATGGAGGTGAAGGTGGCGGTGACGAGTGACAGGTACATAAGCAGCGGGTGCTCTGGAAACCTCTCGAACAGGAAGCCTACGAGTGCTGGCAGCACCATCTCACCCAGCGCTGCACCCACCACGAAAACTGACGCTGTGTGCCCCGTTACTGTGGTGTACTGCTCCACCCACGAGATGCCGCTTGGGAAGATGGTAGCCATGGACGCCCCATAGATGGCAGTGCACACCCACAGGAGCGCCACTTTCTTGTTGAAGAAGCAGAGCAGAAGAGAGGAGATAGTGGTACCCACCAGGCTGAGCAGGATCATGGTTCCCGGGTACATGCAGGCTGCAAAGAAGATGGCTAACCCACGGCACGCTGCAAACGACCCCCAGAACAGGGAGTTTAGCCCAGCTGCCTTCGCCGGATCCATGCCGATGTACTCCTTAGCAAAGGTAAAGATGAAGGAGCCATATGCTACTTCAGCACCGACGTAGGCAAAGAAGAAGAGGAAAAGGAGAGCTGTAAGAGCCACATGATATTTGGCCACCAGGGGCTTTCCTGAGGCCGAGTGGGTTTTCGCACGTGACACGCTGCAGCGAGAATAAAGGATGAAGAAGAGGAAGGACATGAGAAAGACAAAAGCACCGATCACGATGTAGGCCCAGGTGGAGTTGAGGGTGCTGTGCGAGACTCCCTGAGTGTTGACGGTTTTGGTCACCTGGGGCTCTGTGGAAGGCGTACTCTTGGTTGGTGCTATGGCCCCAGTGCCAGTCCAGTCAGTCCCAAACACCAGCTTGGCTATGATAGGAGACACAAAGGCCCCAGCGGCAAAACTGAAGTGCATCGCTTGCATGTGAGGGCCCGACTGCTCACCCCACGTGTTCAGTATGAGCACGTTACCACCTGACACACAGGAGAAACACATAGTTAAGAATGGAGACACAACCGTCACTTTGTTTTGGCTAAACTAGAAAAAAAAAGATTCACAGAAGAAACACAATCAGACAAAACAAGGAATGACTCCAAATAACTCCATCAGTAAGTTTTGATTCTTATGATCTTAAGAATAAGCTACCACTGTTAGCAAAAGCAGATGATGGATTATTCTACAGGCCTAATACCACGTGGTGCGCTAACTACATGCAAGATTTACAAGATTTCAAAACAGTTAGAAAATGTCTTTACAAACCAGACAACACCCCAAAAAGGAAAAGTTTGTTGTGTGTGCCAGCACAGTCTCAAGAGTATAGAGGAGAGGAGACATGACACAAGAAGAGTTGAACGGGGCCTTCGAAGAGCATCAACCCAACAGCAGGACAAGTATCTGTTCGTTTTTTGAAAGGAGGAACAGGAGATGCACTGCCAGAGCGCTACAATTACCTTCAGCATGCTACTTGTGCATGTTTCTGAACAGCCTTTTGGAAACAAACTCTATGAGGGCCCACTGTCCCTCAGTGAGACCTTTGTTCTTACAGCTGAATTGGCGTTCACCACAGAACACCAGAAGTAGCAGGTCTGCCACTGGTGCCCTGTTCTCTCCACAGTTTCGCTTTCATTCAATTTTATTTATGTAGCATCAATACACAGCAACAGTCAACTCAAAGCACATTGTAATTTAGAGTAAAGAGCCTACACCATTAGAGATTAAACCTCATAATGAGACAACATTAATGAGCAAGCACTTGGCAACAGTCGGAAGGAAAAACTGGCCACCAGTTAGGGATGAAGACAAGGAGACAGGACAGGCATGCTGTAGAAGAGTTGCTAACGTGGTTTGAAGCTTTAAGTGTAAAGTGGTAGATAAACACATG
The DNA here is from genome assembly GCF_013358895.1 of Oreochromis aureus. Taxonomy (NCBI): domain Eukaryota; kingdom Metazoa; phylum Chordata; class Actinopteri; order Cichliformes; family Cichlidae; genus Oreochromis; species Oreochromis aureus. The sequence goes on along the minus strand of NC_052956.1, from coordinate 29,903,707 downwards.
TAGAGCGAAAAGAATAGCGTGGAGAATAAATGCTCAGTACATCGTGGGAAGTTTTGAGCAGCCCATGTCTATTGCATTGAATTACTCATACCATCTCCCTCAATGTTACAAACAGGACTCCACTACTGTTTATTCATTCTGCTGCAGCTAAGCCATGCCCTCATTTAAACATGCATCACCAAAGCAGGAGAGAGAATGATGAAAAGAAGAAGTAAAAACAGCCACTCGTGGCTCTGAGCCCTGCACAAGCTCATCAGCTGAGGATGACCGTTAAAATCCTTGAACTTTCCACTGATACAGTGAATATCAATAGTCTACTTACCTGTATCTATAACACCCATAGATATCCCAATGCTGGACATGAACACAGTGAGGAGCAAAGCCTGCTTACAGTAAGGAATGGCACACATCCCGGATGCCGTGAGCAGCATGGACAAACCTAGAAGATTACCACAGGAGACAAAATAAATCTCATAAAATGACTGTAAAGGCCGGCCAGCAAGAACAACAAGCTAGAAAGGTACCTAGCAGGAGATGGGGGTTCATGCAGTCAAAGAGAATGCCTCCTAACAGGGATCCGCCGGCGTAGCCTGCAGAGCGGCCAACAAAGATGTAGGAGATGTTGCCGATGTCCTGGTTCACATTTGCAGCCAAGTCTTCCAGTGTGGGGCCGAGAACTGAGATACACATCCCCTAAGAAAATAAGACAAAGCTAGGAGCAAGCTACGACTGCAGGACATCTGTTGTTGTTGGACCCACTCCTCTCCCTCCATTGTCCTGCTCGTCTCATCTCCTCGTGAGATCAATGACAAATGATCACATCAGGATCTAGGAGAACTAAACTAACATTTCCAACCCTGTCCTTTCTGCTCACCCCCAATGAAAACCTTACCTCCTCCTCCTGTGTGTTTTTGTCAGTAAAAAGACACGAGGTGAAGACAGAGGTGGCAACGTATCAACACATACTGCACAAATGTTTATTTTAGGATATCTGTTCAGAAAAATTAAGACTGAAAATTTTTTTACAAATTTAAACGAATCAAAACTTTTTTGGATCCCTGCTAATTTGCATATAATTATTTAACTACTATAACTGATATAATAAAAGCATTTAGAGAATAGTTAAGCTTATGCACGATTACTGTTTGTGGACCTCAGCTCACCATTTAAGACTACACTCCCTCACATACTGTTAAACACCATGCTATAGATGAAGGCGAACCCCTGTATAACTAGACAGCACCTGCCTTTTCTAATGAAAACACAAAAACAGTTAAATGTCAATTCTACTCGTTCACACACTTTGACTCTCATATATACTAGATTCATTAGTGCCAGAACTAGTCTGGCCAGAGTTTACACTTTCTAAGCTCCCTGGGAAGGATGAAAGCTTTACTTATTTTATATGCTAACTACTGAATCTGCTATCAGTTCTGGCAATACTACACAGTTTAGTAACCTGTCTGTCAGCTCAGATCAAAGGTTCAAAGGGCTGGAAAGACCATTGGCATGCTCCCTCCATTTTCCCCCAGGTGCTATCAGAAGAAACTGCAATAAAGTGTGGCCTGTAAAATTACTAGAGATATAAATCACGCTGTTTACACAAAAACTTAGAGAGTATAAAGCTAATACTATCAGGTAAAAGGTACAGGGTACCCAATTGGGAGTCGAGCAAATTATATTTATATTTATATTTATATTTTTTTTAGTGTTTCGATTTGTCAAACCATTGAATAGTAATAAGTAAACTGGAAGTGTGTGCATGTGAAATGGTATGACGATTAATTTATGTGATGGTTTTCCTTGGATGACAAAGCAAAATTTCTTCAAAGGGAGACAATAAAGGCTAATCTAATCTAAACTGAACATTGGAATCATAATCCTCAGAGTTTATCCGTTCCTTTTACCATTGCCAGCATGCTTTTCTAACAGCTTCGCATCACACAAAAAAGTGGAGTGGAGCTTTTGCTCACCGAGCCTCCAAGGTTTTTTGTTCTCTACACTGAGTTCCCACTCAGTGACAACAAAAACTGCAGAACTGACACTGGCATCAATCAGAGCTGATTGATATCAATCCCTAAATAACAGTAATAAAAGTTTCAATTTTCCCACTTTTTTAACAGCTTAAAGTTTTGTTGTTTGTTGCTGAAACAACAAAACTTGAATGTTCTTCCCCAGGCTCAATGGGGGGAGAGAAGGTTAACAATACAGGAGAAAGTCGTCCAGTGTGTGCGGGTGGATTTCACTAATCTGATGCGGAATGAATGGTTGAAGAGCGAGTTTTACAACTATGAAAATCCTGTTGTGCAGGATACTGCTGCATTCACTGAACTATTACAACCGTCTCATTGCTTACTATTCAATAGTTACAAGCACATATGACCACATTGTGTAAGTAGAGTCACATTTTGATGCATCTTTATAACAACTATACAGGCAACTGACATGTGTGGCCCGTCAAAAACAACCTAAGGACACAAAGTGCAACTTAAATTGAAAGGTCTCCTTCGTTTACAACGCTCGACAGCAGTGTTGCCAACTTAGCGACTTTGTCTCTATATTTAGCGAGTTTTCAAACCCCCTTAGCGACTTTTTTTCTAAAAAGCGACTAGTGACAAATCTGGCGACTTTTTCTGGTGTTATTGGAGACTTATTTATGACGACTTTTTGACGTGAAAGCGCGTATCGCTTTTACTCTCAACAAGCAGCGGGTGCTGCCGTGGGCACCTCGCCCGTTCCAAAGCGCTCACGGGTGGAGGATAGTCCTCCCCCAGCTGCTATCAGGGCAGGAGATGTTCACACCTATGCGTCCAAACTGCAAATGAATCGCGCATGAGCGAAGCCGCTGCTCCCGCACTGACTGTAACGCAGTCAGTTCTTCTTTTACTCTTATGCTGTTTTGTGGATCACACAAGGTTTAAAACTACTTATAAACACAAACACACACACAAAGTAACTCCACCAGAGTGCCTATTTCGGGTCACTTTTGCCGGTCCAAGCCCGGGTGAAGGAGCAGGGTTGGAATTGTGACATTAAAAAAACAATAATTGCTAAAAGAAATTTAATTTGTAGTTCTAAATAAACTCTAAATGCATTTAGGACGTTTTTTACTCAATTTATGTCTCTTCCACGATGTTATTTCTCTCTCCAGCAACATAGTTACATTAGCGTGACCAATTATGCAAATTAGGCGATGACGTCATTTAGCGACTTCTAGCGACTTTTAGGACAACCAATAGCGATTTTCCTTACTGAGGAGTTGGCAACACTGCTCGACAGAACCATAACAGGCCAAAATCTACTATATTATGGCACTATATAAGTAACTGCAGGTCTTCTGACGTTTTAAATTAATTTCCTGGAGTAGACTTCAGTAGAAATTCCAAAGAACGCAAATGAATATTGGACAGCCATGATAAGCTAGCGGTTTATGGCTACAAATTGGTGTTGGTTATGCTAACGGATAACATTAATACAACCCTAGCTAGCTAAATAGTTAAATGTTGTAGATATCCTAACCAACTTAATAAATCTATTCAGTTACCACCACATATTAATTTATTAAAAAAAATCTCATTAATTTCCTTTTCAAAGGAATGAGAAAAATCAGAGAATTGTTTAATGAACCGGCAGGTTTAAGCTAATTTCCCACTCCTAACAATTTACCAAGCCCAGGCAAGATGCACAGAGCGCGAGCGTAACCATCCAGCGGCCGGCTGCTCCTTGGCCGCCCCTTCCTCCGCCAACCACCTCCACCCGGTCGTCGCTGTTTTGTGTGGTCTTCCTCTTCGCCCCCTTTAGTGCGCTCTTCATTTCTCGCCCGGTGTCCTTTCTCTTGTCAAACAGGGTGTCCTCCTCCTGGTCGTCGTTGTCGTCCTCCTCCATGCTGGCGAAACGGACGTGCTTCTTTTTAATATCGGTGTCACGCGTGACGGACGTAGACATAGCTGTCACTCTAGCACCGAGAGAGAGAGAGTGTGTGTCGCTGGGAGTGATGGTGAGCTGTCACAACGCCGCTAACTGCTGACTGACCACAGATAATAAAGCGATAGAGTCTTTTATCTCCTCCCGTTCTGGCGCCTCCTGTTTGAAGGCCGCAGTTGGTTAAATATACGGATTTTTTGAGTCGGACATCTTTAATGCGACGGTGACTGCAGGGTACCACCGCTGCAGCCGTGGAATCCCTCCATATGTCAACAGCTGCTGTCTGTATGGCTGCTGAAGGTTTGCAAAGATCATCTATTGTAATTAATGCTCACTCCGTGTATAAAGAGACACCTTCCTCTTGAATAACCTGAAGATTTTTTACTTCAATTATATTAATCAGCAAGCACTGTTTTGTCATGTTATCACTTTCACCTGTGCGTTTTCCTGTTATTCCAAATCAGTGAACCTGGGACCTATGCAATACCCAGAATGTGCAATACCCATGTGCCAAAACAGGCAACCGCTTCTCTTTGTTTATGAGCTTTTCAGTACCCTGAAATCATGGCAGAGTAAGACCTCTATTTTCACTGGCTGTTCACAGCTGACGCGTTAAAAATGATCCAGGGCTGCCGGAAATAGTAGTAGTTAGAAGCCTTTTCTGCCTGGCAGTAGTGAAAGCACATGGCGCCATCTAGAGTTTGTACCAAGTAAACAGGCTGAGCACAAATAAAAACCAAAGAGTGTAAGAACTGCTTGATTACTTGGCAGCAAAGTTACAATAGGTCCAGGCTGCTGGGGCATCCCACGATGCACTGTGTGTTTCTTCTTCACTCAATCCTCCCTCAGCCTAGTTCTGCTTGAGGGTTCTTCCTGGTAAAATTGAGTTTTTCCTTCCCACTGTCCCTAAAGTGCTTGCTCATAGGGGGTCATATGATTGTTGAGGTTTTCTGTGTATTATTGTAGGGTGTTTCCTTTACTATATAAAGCTCCTTCAGGCAATTGTTGTTGTGATTTGGTGCTATATAAATAAAACTGAATTGACTTCAAAGACCCGAATTTTCAAAATCCCCTTTTCTCCCTTAAACATTTCAAGTCCAACATTCTTTCATAAATTCTCAGCTATGTAGAATAACTGCTAATGCCAATGCATTAGTGCAAATAAATATTATATTTGAACTTATTTATGAACTACAATTTCTACAATCTTATATTTCCTTAAGAACAAGAAGAAGAATGTCTTTAATTTCAAAGTTATTGGTAACAATAGCTCTCAGATAAATGTCAAAGCTATTAAATTACAGATACTTGTGAAACTGTAGTTATTTAGTATAATACTCCACTTTAAATGAACTTCTTCCAATTAAAATACCTCACGTAGCACTCTCACTGTGGTGTTTTGGAGCCTGAACACCTTTAAGATAGGTTCTAATAAGAAATTGCAGTAGTCTGGCCTTGACCTAACAAGTAAGCATAGAAGAAAACATACAGGAGTCAATATTAAATGTAAATCTTAAAGGTTTTGCGGTGTATATCATGTGGCAGCATGGTGTGGTTTTGTGGGAGCAGAGAGGGAGCAGGTGTGGAACACTTGTCACATATTGTCTGATCAGTTTCCCCCGTTCATGCAGAAGCACGCTGGGACCATTCAGAGAGGAGCTTGCAACAAGAAGGAGAGCAGCTGAAAAAACACACTGAACACACACGATGCACAACAAGGACTAAGCACTGTAGGAAAAAATAAAGAGCACAGCAAGCACTGTCTGCTGTGCTGGCTGTTGGGAACCCACGGTGGTTCTTACTTGCTGTGATATGAATTTGCAGTCTCCTTTTATAGCTTTGTTTTTTACATAATAGCAAAGTGATTGGAGTCAAATCCTCTATCAGAGTTGCCCATATGCTCCAGTGCTGACCCTGCATAGAATGCTGCACAGAGTCCAACGTCAGAGGCCATAAAAAGATTTTGAGTAACCTACACTGGTGCTGTTCCTGTGCTGTGATGAACTCTAAATCCTGACTGAATCGGGTGAACCCTGTTGGGATAATATGATACTGTGAGGCCTATATGATATGAAGGGACATGATCATTCAGGACTTTGTAAAGTAGAACAAGGATTTTAAATTCAATACTAGGTTTAACAGGGACTCAGTAAGGAGAAGCCAATATGGCAAATGTGATATTTCTACCTGGTCTCTTCTAGAACTCATGCTGTGGTATTTTAGATCATCTGAAGGCTTTTCAGGGAGCGTGATACTAAATAATAACAGTCCAGACAAATATTTAAATTTGTTTCATGTCTGTGTAGGAGTGGCATGTCAGTGTCTTAAAGGTTCAAAGGCATAAAGTGTTTTTGTTCATGTTCAGTTTTACTGCACTTGACTTTACGTGTTGATTAAATGAACTTCAGTGCTTTCTATCATCTATAGGCATAAATGAAAAAAAAACAGATAACTTAAAAGTAAATATTTTTACTGTTTTTAAAATGATTAAAAGTAATTGTGTTTACATACATTGCATATACTGTTGTTCACAACACATCCTGCAACAGAGGAAATGTAGACAAATTCATATTTAAGAACACTTTTTGGGGAGAATGCATGGAAATTAAGACAAAAAAGGACGGAAGCAGTAAAGATGCAGCAAATAAAGCCAGTGGCTGGATTGGATGGCAAAATAACAGCAAATAAATACTGTTAGGCTTTGGTGTGTAAACTTCAGCAGATTGTCTCAAAGATTTTGGTCTAAAGTAATTACCAAGTAAAAAGCATACAATTGAAAACAAAGCATATCTTTGGTTGGCACATATCATTTCTAGAGGCACATATGACCAAACAGCTAAATAAAACAAGTAAAAGAGCGAATAGAGTGCAATGAATAGATACAACAAAGCATTCATATTCATATATGGCAATGAGAAATTACTCGAGGCTCTCACAGATGAATAGCATTATAAATGGCACTTCACTATAAAGAGTCATGTACATCATAAGGATAAGCCGTGTGATTTAAGCACAGTCATGGAAATGCTGAGGGTTTCAGTCACTTTGTGCATTTAAATAAAATAAAATAAAATAATGGCAACATGTTTTTTTTATTAAAGAGCAAAGTTAAGACGTATTCACGGTGACAGGACAGTATAGACAGGGAGCAGAGCTCTGCTATCATCTGAGGTAGTGGGTCACAGGTCTGCAGAGGAAGAACCACTGACCCACAGCATTTCTACAATGGAGATTCATTTCCCTGGTGGCGTGAGTTTTCCAAATATGCAGTCCACCACAGTCAGTGATGGGTGACATCACATGGTTCACTGGCACTACATAGGGGGCTTTGGGGAGGCGAATGAGGGCGAGCAAACACACTTTCAGACATTTTCATTTGTGCAGAGTTTGGTCTTCAGTCAGTTCATTTAAGGCTTTTAACAACATGAAAGTCTCCAAAGTGAAAAATACATAAAACACAAAACAAATACCTTTCTACTGAATGTCACTGAACTGGACACAGAGTTAATAATCAATGGGACTGATGGTCACATAGTCAATCATTAGTTAGACTCACGTCCACAGTTCAAACAGAGGAGTCTCTGAAATGATTCAGTAGAGTGGGTAAATGTGTCACAGCATAAGCATACAGAAGTGAAGGACAATGCACAACGTTTTGTGGGTTTTTGGGCCATTTAAGAGATCATCTGACCTGAACCAGGTCAACTGTTAATGAATGCTGCACAATTAAAGTATGAACTCAAATGTGAGAGAAAATAACAAAGGAAAATGAACAAAAATGGTCCTCATCTCACAGTAGGCTTTGAGTTAACAAAGGGATGAGGATTTAATTAAAAGGTAACATCTTCTAGTTTCTTCAAATGTGCCCACTCAGCATGTTGCTAAAACAAAACCCACTCATGCCCTAACCTGGCCAGTGACCTAGAGTTCAGTTCAGCTCTTCATCCCGCTGTCTTTGAAAGAGCAAAGTAATCAACAAACTGATGCAGTACATCAGCTACACATGGCCAATGAATGGTGAATGTCATCTTATGTGCTAATAGGCTGAAAGCAGTCAACAAAGTTTTACACACATATGACTTGATGATAAGTGAACTTTCACAGTGGCTGGAAGTCCTATTTTTCCTACTCCAGACTAATAGTTTCCACTAGCTTCCAGTCTCTGTGCTTTTTTTAGGGTAACCAGTTGCCACATATTTGCTTTCTAAAACTATTTCTTTAAATATAACATCTAAAACACTGAGGAGGTTTGATTTAAAGCAGCCTCTTTGAATGAATCAGTCACAGTACCAGATTAACTTATGACACAGTTGCAGGGGGCTTTACAGAACCCACCCTCTCTATGCTTTCATGTTTATATAATGTAGTCATTAATAATTCAATAGTGGTCATTTTGGAAACACATTGCAGCATAAATTCTGGGATGCGCCACAGCATGGGCTCAAGAGTGGATAATAACCTTAACCCCTTAAAGCCTGAAATATAAAATAATTGCCGGAAAATTCTTGTTTACTGAACCATCAGACAAATTTGTTTACAAAATTAAGTACATTTTAATGACCATATATGACTTTTAATTTGTACCATATATTTGCTACCTCTGGTATTTAAAAAATGTATTGTGCAGTTTATTTTGAATTTTTCAGGGGAAAGAATTACGGGCTCAGCGTGGTGAACTTGGAGCTTTTGGGTGCCAAGCTCTGCTTGGTGAGTTAAACAGCCTTTAAATGATCAGATTTCCTGGATCCAACCTCGGAAGGGAAGCTGGGTCAGCATCTCTGGCAGGACATATTTTATTGTGCTTCCCAAAGCTGCATCCTTACAAGCACCTTTACAGCTCAGATTCCAGAGTCAGACAGAAAAACCTAGACTTTTTAGAGCACTTCTCTGAGCTGATAGTTACTTTGTGTCTTTTAAAACACCAATCATTGATTAGGGATGCACTGACTGTCAAAAGGACCAATACCAGTACAAATATCAACGGTAATACAGATACTGGTACTGATACAGATATTGATGTCTTAAAGAGCAATCTGGCAGCCTGCAGTATTTGTTTTAGTTTTTGTTGTTATCTAGTTCCCGGTTTGGTCCAGGAAAACAAATATAGCATATTCTTTCATTTGTGTCGGGTTTTTTTTTAAGTCAGTACATCAGTACATGCCATTTTATTTGCAGAAATGCTGGTATCAACCAACATCGAGAGCTGTATCAGTGCACCCCTAAAACAGATTACTTGAGCATACTGGAGGACATAAAGATGACAGGGTTAAATATAAATCTTTGGCAGACTGGTTCACTATGAACTTATACAAAAATTAAAATTAACACCATAAATTGTTTCCTATGTTTTTCTGTATGTTGTATTATACAACATGTTTTAACTGTATATCTAAAACTGTATGATAGTGCTGAAAAGTCAATGTTAAGATTAGAGTAAGCCCAGTGAGAATGGCTGCTGACAGTGTGGATCTTAGACACAGTACTGGATGCCTAATTCTTATTGTGACAAAAATTAAATGTCCAGTTTTCCCCATTTTCAGCTACAATTTCAAGCTTGCCTGATGTAAGATTAGTTCAGTCTGATGCATAGTTCTTCAGGATCACATTTACGTTCAGCTTCAACATATGACTCTGATATGTTTCAACACTTTGGCATTTCTTCCTACTTAAAACAGTCTTTAGTTAAACACAGATATGCACACAGTATCTTAATACTATCAATGAGCAGCAGCAGCCTCAGTCTGACCCCCTGCACCTCTCTGTCGGTCTCTCTTTAGGGGTATTTAGAGGACAGACTCTCCTGGTTTGTGTTGCACAACTTCTTGAGCCTTCCCATGATTTATCATCTTCTGGGCAGCGTCCTGCTCCCCTTTCACGGCCTCCTTTTTCTCTCTTCTCTTGTGCTTGGCTTCCACCCAGGGTATCAGGCACAGCAAGGCCCCGCCAATGATCGGTGGGACTCCTGCTAGGTAGAAGGCCATGTCATAATATCCCATTTTGTCCCTCAGATAGCCTGCAACCAGATAAAGGGGAAAGAAAAAATGGTCAAAAAAACACAACTAAAGGTCAACGTTTACGATCACATCCAAATACAAAGAAACACAAGCGTCACAACTCCTAAACATCACAAAGTTAACAGCTGGTGCTGACCAACATGTCATTGACTTTTGTCACCTGTATGGCTTCTTTACATATGTCAACTCTCCTAATAAAGATGGCTTCCAGCTCTAAGCGTTTACCTAAAGAAGATCCTTATGCAAGACTTACCCTATGATGTTTGGGGAGAGGTAGTCTAACAAGTTCATTGAACAGCCACACACACACACACACACACACACACACACACACTCATTCTAATTCAACTGAATTCATTGTCTTCCAGGAAGCACTCTGCACATGAAGCTCACATGAGTGAATGCACATGCTAGCAGTAAACCTTTAGTGAACCTTTGGTTACCTTTGGCATCCAGGATTGAAAAAGTCTCGCATTTTTCCAGATCCACATGTAAACAACATCAGCTAGAATCATACACACTCACTGATTAGCCACAACATTGAAACCACCTCCCTAGCAGTGTGCATGTCTCAGACCTTTCAAAGCATAGCTACCAGGCATCGTGCTTATGATTGAGATCTGGGGAATCTGAAAATTAACTGAACACTATGAACTCTTAGCAATGTTCCCAATGGTGGAATGCATTATCCTCCTTAAGGGGTCAGTGATATTAGGAGATGCTCTTGGGAATGCAACTCCCAAATAACTGTTTCCAGCAGAAAATTGGCCCAAGAGCCCATGTCCTCTGCTGGCTTGTCTGATAATGCATCCTGCTGCCACCTCTTCCCTGTGTAGATAAGTGCACACACTGGCTCACATGATTCATCAGACCAAGCCATCCTCTTGATCCATGATCCAGTTCAGAAACTCACATGCTCGGTGTAAGATCTTCAGCTTTAGTACAGGGCTCAGCATGGGCACTCTGACCAGTGTTGCAGCTACAATCTCATGCACAGCAAGCCGTGATGCCCTGTGTTCAGACGCCTTCTTATCACAGAAAGACAGCATTAAGGCTTTAACCAGATTGTGCTGCATTAGCCCTTTGTACGAGGCAAGGTGAAATGCGGAAATGCGTCAGTGATCCTTGTACATTCACCAGCTCACTGAATGTCCTTTTTGTAGGTACACATCACTACACAGTTGGAATTACCCCAACGAGGGTTATATATAAAAGTATCATGTGTGCATGTGCTAGATTTTTGAAGCTAGTTAAGGCCTAGGCTTCAAAGTGACTAAACTGCCATATTATTAGATCATCAGTTTAGTGTAGGCATGTGTCATATGTTCAGGGGTTACCTGAGCATGATCACAAACTTCAGTTTACTCCTGCTTTACCTGCAATAGGGGGCCCCACAGTCATGGGCACAGACATCAGGCCTAGCAGGAAGCCAATGGCCTGGGACACATCTTTGGCTCCAACCAACTCAAAGGCGATAGGTGCCATGATGCAGATGAAGCAGCCGTCAAACAGTCCCATCAGCAGGCACACTGCGATAAGCCCGCCAAACACATGGCACAGGGGGATCATCATGGACATGAGACCGATGACGAAGAAGGATGCCACCTAAGTAGAGAGATTATTTTGTCAATTGTTATGGTTTAGTACACTCTATATATTCAGATTGGATGCAAAACCAAAAGAAACCCTCATTTTACTTTAACATTACATGAGAAGGCTCATGTAATGTTAAATCTTCATCCCCTAATGTAAGACCTTTAACTGGCTTAAAGGTCTCACTGTGCTATGATCCTCACATGATCGTTAAAATGCTGTTTCAGAGAGTTTTTAATGGTCAGAACTTCTGCATTCAGACAATGTAAATCTGCTTACATGACTGTTGAGGCCACACACTCACTTGCAGGAACACTTTGTTGACTCCGCTAATGTAATCCGCCACTATGCCGAAGATCAGTCGGCCAATGCCAGATGTTATACCAATGCACATGAGCAGAACTTCCTTATTGGTGTCTTTTCCAAAACGCTCTTCCACGTGTTTCATCTGTGGACAGTAAATGAAAGATGAACACAGCTGTTTCATTTCTTTAGTTTACTGCAGTTATTTGATGCACAGTACAGCACATTTAAAGAATTACAACACAAACTGTGAAACTGCAAAAACTGACTAAAACCTCATTGGACAGTGCTCTTTGCTTAGTCATTGTGGATTTGTGTGTTAACTGCATTAAGATATTTGCCTGAGATCTAACCTCACTGGACACTTAACTAGGTACACCTTTCTGGTACCAGGTTGTATTTTCTTTTGCCTTAGAATTACTTCAATTCTTCATGGCAAAGATTTACCAAGGTGCCGCAAATATTCCTCAGAGATTTTGGTACATGTTGCCTCGACAGCATCACACAGTTGCTGCAGATTTGTTGGCTGTACATCCATAATGCAAATCCCCTGTGTCACCTCATCCTAAAGGTGCTCTATTGGATTGAGAGGAGGTGGCTGAGGAAGCCATTTGAGTACAGTGAACTCATTGGCATGTTTGAGAAACCAGTTTGATGATAAAAGCCAGGAAGGAACCACGCTTTCACAGTTTTGGTGACTCTGCCAACCTGTAGCATCAGTTTTCTGTTCTTGGTTGACAGGAGTGACACCTGGTGTGGTCTTTGTTTTTTATAAGTCTGTCAGCACTGCGTTGCACTCCTGTGGAGGCATATAGTTGAATGAAGAGAGGGAAAATTCACTCAACTTTTCACTCAATATATCTTTTACTCCACATTCTGCATGTGTTTTTCAGAAATCTGGGGTTGAAGTGTTTTGCAGAACTGGGTTCAAAAATATGTCCAGTTTTACAAATCCTTTTATTTATATGACAGCAGCCATATTTCAGGCAACAGTTCAGGTTGTTGTTATCATGTCATCAGATCCTTTTATCTAGCTTGTCCATATTTCAGTGCTCATTTGTATTTTAGCTTCCAGTGAATGCCGTTTTCTAGTTTACACTGTCCAGATGTTGGCTTTCCACATTATCTCCTGTAGCAACGTCATTCCTACTGCTAAGCATTAATCTGTGAGGACCGAGAAGAGAAAGAGGGGCCTGCTGTGTTTCTACCTCCAGGCAGTTTGCAGCAGTCCTCTTCAAAGGACCTGCTGTGTGCTGATGTATAGACCCATCACCATCACCCCATACACTTTCTGGCAGTCACACATACATCCGTAAGACCTCTGGGAGACTTACATTCTTTGCCAATGTACAACAACACACTCTGTCTTTAGGAGGGAGGTCTTCCGTCCAAGAAGCAATGCTATACACATCTTTGTTGGTTTGTATAAGTGTCAGGAGATTAACTTATGATACACACACTCAGTTGAGGCTGACCAGAGGGAGGATAGTTTTAAAGTGAAGTTAGATGTATCTTGAACTTTGCCGACTAGAATTCTGCTTGAAAGGTTCACGTGACAAACGTGCTGCTCCCTCAATCCACACGATCACATTATCAGACATAAACCAGTGGACAGTTGATAATTGTTGAAATTTATTGCTTCAGCCTAGCCTTCTGAAGGTGATTGATATTCCTCATGTGTCATACCGTAGTGAATACCCTATGGAGAATGTGGTTCAGTCAGCAAAAGCAGACCAAGAGAGTCATATAGCAAATATGTAAGATAATATGGAAGTGTATGAGTTACAACCTAGCATCACCTACTCACTGCCATGATGAGATCTATGATACCAGCCAACTATCAGACAGACAAAGATCCTTTGTTCTCAGCTATACACCTGGTAAACGATCCTCAATCTTTTTTTAGACATTCCTTATTTGACTCATTCCCACATTATCAGGTTAGGTTACATTTTCAAAGCTTCCTTCTCCAACCGATATATAAATGGAAAGAAAAATAAAGTGGTTCATCTCATAAATCCTCGGCCAGCAAAAACAAGATTTTTGACAAATGCATGCATAGCTGGTGACATTACATTAAGCATAACAACTACAGAGTCATCACTGAAGTTCTCAGTAACACCTGAGCTGCTACTTATGACTAGTTCAGATGTCTAACAAAGAAATCTATTGGTGGAGTTGGTGGATTTAGCAAGGTAACAAACTAGAGCACCTTAACACAAAATACATTTCAATTATAGGGAGAGTTTTCCCCTTCAGAGCCCCACTGTGCACCAACCCAACCTTCCCCCGTGCTGTCGTTCTCCCTCTCTCTCAGATGTGTAATGATCATTAAACATCCAGCCCACACACCACAGCCCCGCAGGTGCTCCTCATTAAAAACAATGAAACAAGCTTATTTTAAAAGTAGACACAGCTATCCGAAGAAAAGTACTGCTCTGAACGGTCCTTTATGGTATTCCATGATTCAGTTATGTTGATTCAGGAAAGGGAGGACATGGATTATCTGTCTTGATGATAAGATCAAACTTTCTAACATATTGGCCTTCAGCATGTTGCATAATTTTCACAAATTCCTTTTCCACTTTGCACTTGGCAATGCACTAGCATACCTTTTATCAAGCCATTTACAGAGCAAACACAAAGGTAACGTCTTTTTTCTCTAATCAGCAATATGTTGAGAACTGGACTTTACTCTTTAAGTAAAGAGCTAAGCAAGATGAAAAACAGACGTGGTACTAGGGCAAGGCTATTTCAAAAGGCTGTGCTCAGCACTTTGCTCAAGGAAACAGACACTATAAAAAAAATAAAAAGTACACAGTTGTTTGGAGGATCTGACAGGACTCTGTTCCAACAGGCCGAACAATATGCTGCTGGACGCATGTTATTCTGCTTTTCCCATGCTGTGCCACAGGGCTGGGGCTTTAGGTGCAGGTAGGGGGGAAGGATGACTCCTGGGGCTGTTAGTCCAGTGCTGGTGCTGAGGCTTCAGCCAGATCCAAGTTTTATCCCAGTCTGTGTAGCAGACATGAGAAGTGTTGGGAAAACACAGCCATTGATCCACAGGACACTCTGATCTCCCTCCAATAACAAAGTCACCGTCTCCAAATAAACAGTCACCTCCTGGGTCTGTCCAATACATACAGGGTCCCCTTCTGCAGCCCTCCCAAGATGTTTTCTCTAAGCTCAAAGTTTCCTATCTTAAAGCAGAAATAAACACCGATTTAGAGAAAGTGACACCTGTTTACAGAACTGCAGATTAAATCCTCCTTCCATATTATGCCACATTCACCAGGACCACACAGCTAAATAATGAACACATGCTGCTGTAGAGGAACTAGGAAGATATTGTGGTGAACAAAGAGCCAGGCAACCCAAACTACAAAATCAGCTGACATCTACTTGCCGAGACTCATTTTCTTAAGTCATGTTTTGTTTTGTTTTTTTAATATGTCTTTCTTTGAGAGTCAGGGCTCGTTGCCAGTGCTGTAGAGTCACACTGTATTGTATTTGTGTTGTTGAAAGCACTGAATAGTTATATTTCAAAATGGCTCAGTAGTTCTAGGAAAGTATCACTGTATTAAGAAAGGTGAACTAAATATGTAGTAAAATATAATATGTAAAAGTAGCCCAAAATTGACCATAAGTGGTTAGGTAAGCACGTCACAATTACACACAGAGGCCTTTATTACAATAAATTCCAATTTATATTTCAGCAGTGTGCACAAATACATTAGCAAACTGTGTTTGTTGAGCTATTCTTTAAATGCGCCATCTTAAGCAATTTGGCCTTGTGTTCATTTTAATTGCATACATTAGTGTAATTGCATTACGCTGATGGACCCATGGCTCTGCAGGCAGTGCAGGTCACTATGTTTTAAAAAACATTAAAATGCAGGGAGACCTGACCACCGTTTAGCATCACCGCTGGCGTCCACCGAAGCTCAGCCCTGTCACCCCTGCTGTTCATCCTCTGCATGGATGTACAATAACCAATACACTGGACCCTCCTTTACACAGACGATGTGGCACTCGCAGACCCAGACGGCCTGCCCCTACAAGAGCAGTTGTAGGAATGGAAGGACCGGCTGAAAGAAAGTGGAATGCACCTGAACACCAAGAAGACGGAATATCTAGAACAGGGGTGCCCAATCCTAGTCCTCGAGAGCTACCGTCCTGCAGCTTTTAGATTCATCCTTGTTCCAACACACCTGAATCAAATGAATGTCTTGTTATCAGGCCTTTGCCAAACTTGATGACATGCTGAAGAGGTCATCAAACCATTTGATTCAGCTGTGTTGGAGTAGGGATGCATCTAAAAGCTGCAGGACAGTAGCTCTCGAGGACTAGGATTGGGCACCCCTGATCTAGAATCTAGAATGTGACCCCGGGATCGATCCAGATCGGCGGCCAGGAGTTAAAGAAGACTGCCCAATTCAAATATCTTGGGTCTCTGGTCTCGGCGGACGGCGAGACTCTCCCAGATGTGCGCTCACGAGTCAACACAGCATGGCTTAAATAGCTTGAATCCACCGGCATCCTGTGCGATAAGAGGATGCCTGAACACCTTAAAGCCAAGATCTACAAAACAGTCGTATGGCCGGTGGCCCTATATGGAGCGGAATGCTGGCCAGCCACCAAAAAAACATGAGCAGATCCTCAACGCTAGCTAACCTCTCACCCTTATTCCTTGTTAACTGTGCCAATAATGAGATCCAGAACCCGGGAGTAGGATAGTTGCAAAATCACACTGTGGAATCTTGGAACTGACATGCTCCCATATGTCAAATGGATCATTACCAACCCCTTGTTTGGAGGGGAGTTAATGGTACATACACAAACAATAAGCATGAATGCCAGCATAAATATTATTAACACAATAGATGAAAGAAGTACTTACCAGATGAACATAAGGCACAAAGTAGCCATAGAGGGCAGCGGGAATGCCGAAGGCCCAGATGCGATATCCCCACGACTTCCAGATATTGACGTTGAAAATCTGTTTTAGGTGTGAGCTGCCTGTTTGGGAGTCTTTGGGTTTGACCGGCAGCAGGGGCTTGTAAGTGAAGCCAGCCAGCATCAGCACAAGCATGAGGATGCAGAGGACACGCATGGTGTGGTATAGGCCTAGGTTTTTCAGTAAGCCTGACAGCACAAAGGGCATAGCGATCGTGAAGACGCTGCTGCCAGCTGTTACGATACCATTTACCAGGCCGAGGCGCTTCTTAAAGTAATGGCCAAGGATGACCAGGCTTGGCTGGTAGGCGAAAGAGCAGCCGCAGGAGAACACAATGCCGTATGTGAAGTACATGGGGCCCAGGGACCTACGAGCAAATAAATAACATCAGTGTACAGTCGATTCATTCAGAGCTGCCAATTCATCTGCAAGATATTTCCCAGAAAAGAATCAGCTCTTAGCAGCAGCAACTATAAAATAAGATGTCAAATGTCTTTAAAGGTCCAAAAAGCCCTTGTTTATGATACTGATTTTTGTTTCAAGAAGCTTTATCACGTATTAGGTTAAATCAAATGCAACGCAATAACACAATTCTCATTCACATAAATCAAATACAAACTTCTCCCAACTAGTTTTCACATTAAGTTAATTTGCTATAATTTCAGTGACAACAAACAATTAGTTTAATTATTTTTAACACATTATGATACATATTCTAACCGACGGTGCATATTGGTTTACATTGTCAGTGACTCATAATTATAAAATTTATCAAATGTTTAAACTAAGTCATTTTACTATTTCATGAAAACTGACAGACAGCAGTAAACATGGGCCTACCCCGATGCTTTTTTAACATATTGCTGCCATCAAATTCAAACTGACCTAATGCCTTTTCCTTAAAATAGTACATGTTCTCAGTTCCACTGTTAATAAAATATTTTATAGGTTTATGAGCTTTGTCAATCACTGCATTCTGAGAACTCAGCTTCCTGACCACAGTTTCTGTCATTTGACCAGCTGTAATTCAGCAGTTTTATTGCTTACTCTAGTGATAAAGTGTGTGTGTTGCACTTGTTGCGTTGCTTGAACCAGATATGACTGTGTGAGTGTTTCCTCACTTGTAGGCCACAATGAGACTCTAGGTAATTTTTACCATGAAGTCACAATTTTATATAAAATGTTTTGTTTTGGGAGATCAAACTGACTCATCAAATTGATCAAATAGAATCAGGCAGACCACACAGTTATACTGATATTTATTTTTATTTTTACCATTCAATTAACCAACAGGACTACGGGACAGTCCCCTTGCTCTCATTTTGAAAGTTTCGCCAAGTGAACAGAGTCACTGAGTTTGACCTCTTCACTATGTTTGTGATATTGGTATTTGATATTTAGAGTAAATGTGATGTGCTGCAAGATACAGCCCATCCAAGACATTTGTGTTTGACTTTAGATGAGTGAATGTCTTGTATTTCATTTGTTACTTAGCACTAGTTAGCATGTGTCTATGCATTTTGCCCTTGCAGCCCAAAATGTTAACTTTGAAGTTTCTAAAAAGCTATGATATATTATAGTTGTGGAAACCATATAAGAAATCATGGGTGCCTTGTTACTGCCCCAAATACAATCTTTTTCAGTGGAAAACACTGTGTATGCATATTTTGTCATGTGACAAAAAAGTGAAGCGAGACAAGCCTAATATCCTATAACACTAAGGTTTTGCCTATATGTGCAAAGTTAAATAACAGTTAAAAGGTGCTGAATTATACATAAAGCAAAAGCATGCTATCTTAGGAAATATAAAAAAAATTCTTATGCAGTTTTGAGCTGGAAAACTTCCTTACGTGACAAAGGAGCTAGCCAGTAGGCCGACCAGACCCACAGCAGCGCCACCCACTGCAATAATTCTGCAGCCGAGCATGTCGGTGAATATGCTGACGATGGGAGAGCAGAAGAAGATCATGCCCATGGAGAGGGAGCCCACCCATGCTGCAGGAGACACAGAGTGGAAAGACAGGATGAATGTCATGATTCTATTATATTTCAATTCAATTCAATATTATTTATATAGCGCCAAATCACAACAACAGTCGCCTCAAGGCACTTTATATTGTAAGGTAGACCCTACAATAGTACATAGAGAGGAGAAAAAAAAAAACCCACCTTGCACAACTGTCTCCAGGAAAATACTTTACACTACAGACACTAACCGCTAAACAAAGGGTCATGTTGCAATAACAGAACACTGTTGTTTCTGTATCGATGCACATATTTACTCATGGATACAAACACACACTGTAGAGCTTACTAAGCAACCAATCATCACATGCCTTACAGATGTCATGAGTTCCCTTTTTTACATCTTGGCCATTTTACTCCTACTGTACTTTGTATTTGAATCTATTGAACTTATCTATTGTGTATTATGTTTTTTTTTCTTTTTTTGTTTTGTTTTTGTTTTTTGTTTTTATGTGGATGATTGCCAAAATTATAAAATTTTCAATAAAAATAAAGCATAAAAAAAAGAATCTATTGAACTTAAGTTTTAGAAATGCTTCTTACCTACAGAGTCCATACATTTACACATTCCTTGTATGATTTCCTTCGTAGATGGAAAAGAAACAAATAAACCATATGGTGACAGAACACACAAGATACATAATACATTATTATGTAATAATTTCCTTAGAGATTATTAAAGTACTCTGATTCTGAAGAACACACTGTTTTTAAGGAGGGGGCTCTATAATTTTCAAATACTGAGGTCGTTAGTAAGTCACACCTGTGAGCCAAAGGTTCAAGTTTACTCTAACTGGCATCAGTGAGAGGGGACAATCATAATATGGTCATCTCAGATTAACAGCTCTGGCTGTGCAAGCCCTACTCACCTGCTGTTCAAACTGTTTCTTTGCAAAAGCCAGCCAATGAGAAGAAAGTTCATTTTAATGCAGGGGGAAAGCCAAAAGAGCTTGTTTTAGACAAGAGATGGACTATACCAAGGCCCCTTAAAAGGTAAATAAGAATTGCTGTGAACAAAGCTATTCTGTTAGCGTGTTTGTCATGACTATAAGGAAAAAGGCAAGAGTGACATGTTTTTGTACAAAAGACTGCTGGGAACTGGGAACTTTCTCTTTAAGACATCACACATCCAATACCAGATAACAATAGAGACCAGAAATGCCTTCAGGTGAACAACAGGTCAGCACATGTGACACAAGCCATATAAAAAGTTGTTGACTCTGAAGTAAGTCAGGTGAAACTTGTGGGAAAAGACCAACTGGAGCTGGAATGCTTTTGTTGTCTGTTTTTTACACGACTAACAGGAAACCCTTGTGTCAAGTTTCAGGGTTGTTGCTGGGATTTTATTCTCCTCACCTCACCCCATGCTGGCAGAGTATTAGGCGATCTCAGGTTTCCAAATAAGACAGATGCTATGAAGTTCCAAAGAAAAACACCAGTGTGGTTGTGATTTTAGGATTAATCTCGACAACACTGTCACCAGCTTCTCCCTGTTTAAAGTCACACTTAAGGAGACATGTTTATTTCAGTGTGCCAAGAGTTTACAGTCAGCCAGCAACTGAGAGGCTTTATTGCTCATTGTTTAAATCAAACTGTCCGCAGTTGTTTATTACCTAGTGGTTCCTGTGAAATGTGGCAACAGTTATTTTTACATTCATTTATTTCTTGTCACAGTCACTTTTTTTACACAACAGTAATTCACCATGATAGTTTAGATATTTGTCATGTAAGGATTAATGTCGTAAACAGCAAATGCACAATGTTGTTAGGCTCTGTATCAGTTTTACAGCCATTCCGTCATAAACCAAAGTACAAATTAAAACTTTGGCCTGATAATAAGGATGGACCAAAAGTCAGAGGAACACACAGTCTTTATCATTTGGGGGAACTCCCAAAGCTTCTTCAGAGTTATTCCAGACAACACAGTAAGTCCGAAAATGTTCACTCTAATAAATGCCAGTGAACGAGAAGAAGCAAGAATCCTTCAAAAGCAACAGGAAATTGCTGTTGTGCTCTTCTGGCTGTCTTGATTTAAAAGCATTTATGCTCCAGACAAGAGAAATTCTAGATTAAAAACAATGTAAAATCAGGATTCTCTGTGTCCCAGTGACATCCACTTTTAGCTGCGGGCACTGCTTTAAACACTAGCAGACGAGTTTCCCTAAGTCTGCTTCGCTGGAACTCCCCCCCCGACTCTGAACCCAATCACCCCACAACAACTGAACCTTCAGACCTAGGAAACTGCATAATACACCTGTTATCCACAGAAAAATGTATTTCAACTGCAAATTTTTAAACTCAGAAAGCCTGTGTATCATTTGAGGTAACTACTTTGGGCATTCTTGCCTGATTTTCCCTAATGACCCCAAGAACCTCTGTAATTACACCATGCATCACATGTTGTTTTGAATGAGGGAGTTCTACTTTTTTTTAACATTGAACAATTACTGAAATGTCAGTGTTTTTTTGCTATGTTCAATTATGCATTTGTGCAGTGTTAACTCTAATTTCAAATATTTCACGCTAACTATTAGCTGAATAGTTTAATGGCTCAATAAATTTATTAATTTAGAATATTTTGTTTTTGCTTTTTTTTGCCTGTCCCGTTTGGTTCTTTTGCCATCAGAATTATTGTCTAAAGGCGAAGAAAGATGCCCAACGGATTTACTTTACCAAATTGACCATCCCAGCCTTGTCGTAATGGTCTATTTGATTCACCTTTTATTGTTTATTTTATTTATTTTTTTATTTTCACTTGCTAGATACGGGACAGACTTGAATGAGGAAAAGAAAAGGGAGAAAGGAAGAGGGGGAAAAACAGCGGAGAAGAGGGACGGGGATAAAGGGCAAAAAAACAAAAACCAACTAAATAAGCAGACAAAAAATATATATATATATACAGGTCCTTCTCAAAAAAACAGCACATTGTGACAAAGCTCATCACCTCCCGCAATGCACCAACAAACACCAGACTTCCACACACCCCAGATTCACCACACACAACTGAAGCAGCCCAAGCCCCTCACCGTTCCAACACTGATGATTCTGGCACACACAACCCACGAAAACCCAAAACTTCTGGACAGCAGTCAGGTCGGCAGTCTTACCCATGATTGCGGTTTTGAGTAATGAGCCTCAGGAATCTTTTGCAGGTGTTTAGAGTTAATTCGTTGATTCAGATGGTTAGGTTAATAGCTCGTTTAGAGAACCTTTTCATGATATGCTAATTTTTTGAGATGGGAGTTTTGAATTTAGAATATTTTGGCTATTTAGTCATTACTTTAAAATTATTTTTTTAAAAGCTTCTTAACTTTGTTTCAAGTACTGACAAATAATTACCACTGTTTATCCATTAATTATAATTAAACATCCCCTTTGCTATGTGCTGACAAGTTTAGCTAGCATATAAGTTTATAAGTTTATGCCATTTTTCTTTTTTCCTTCCTTAACACAAATATATTTATCTATTTCTTTAATCCTAATTTCTATGAAACATCAAACGAGATAACTGCACTGAA
The DNA here is from genome assembly GCF_013358895.1 of Oreochromis aureus. Taxonomy (NCBI): domain Eukaryota; kingdom Metazoa; phylum Chordata; class Actinopteri; order Cichliformes; family Cichlidae; genus Oreochromis; species Oreochromis aureus. Next base: position 29,881,373 of record NC_052956.1, on the reverse strand, counting down.
TGCCACAAACAGAGCACTGAAGACTTTACTTAAATTTATGAATAAATTCAAAGGGTTTGCATTAAAAAAGCTAGCTGAAGAGTTATCTATTAACCAAAGTTAACTAAAGCATCTAATGGATGGGGCATTTTGCAGTATTTGAGGTAGCACAGCACTTGCTCAGGTTGATTAAACAAACAGAACATCTCTATGGCACGTTGACCAAAGATGCTCAGATGTTACCTATGTCTAGTTGAAACATGGAGAATGAAGACAGGCTTCATTTAACACCATAGACCACTTACAACTTACCCCAAAGTCCCAGGCTGTTCCACTATAATGAACACAAACTGAGGAGGAAAAAGGTTTTAGCAACTAAAATGCTCTCTCGGCCAACAAACCACAAACAAGACCAGATGTCCCCCTGTATCAACACAGCACCAATGCAAAAGTGTTTGTTACCATGACGTAGTATTGACTTTAATGGAAGTGTTTTTGTGTAAATTTTTACTGTACTACATTAAGCTTCACACTCTTAATCACTGAGTGTATACATACATATATATATATATATATACATATATATATATATATATATTTATACACACACATATATATATTTTATGTGGTATTTTACATATAAATATAATAAATACTGAGAATACACAAAAAATTACAGATTAAGCTAAAGATTTTAATAGGAAGAGGTTTAATAGGAAGAGATCTTCCTCATCTAACAGAGTTTTTCCTTTCCAGTCAGAGCTCTAATAATGGTTTACAGAATAATGGTTGTTATAGATTAAGTTATACGTCAACTAGAAATAAAATAGTACAGCTGCTATTAAAAGTACTTTTTGGAATTACCGTCTCCTAAAACTATCACCACCAGGGGGGGGGGACATTTTACCAGACGGGTTTCGTGAAGTTATCCGCCCCTTTAGCAAAAAGGCAAGAGCACAGTATGTCTAAGATCAGGGCATGAATCCTTGGAGATCCCAGTTAATGGTTCGGTAGACAGCTATAAAGCACTACTTGGATAAAGTGTATTTTATCTAAAACACAAGACGATAAAAAGCAAATTGAGTAAATATATTACTAGTCAAAAATGTTAGCATTAAAAGCTTTCATTTTACCAGTCTAGAAAAACATTGTGATGAGGCCATCATCATTATTTCACTTCACTTTCCAAGAGCTCTTGTTTTGCTGGGTATGTCACCGTTTCTTTTATCGGTGCTGGTGGAGATAAAGGTACAAACTTTAACTTTAGAGATCACACTATGTAAAAGTTTTGGACACAAAATAATAGTAGCTGGGGGTTTTTTCAGATTCAGTTGGCAGTTCAGTTAACGGTGGAAAATATTAAAAACATAACCACCAGGAATCAAGATTTTTTGACAATCTTATACAGTGCCCATGTTAGTTAGAGCCATTACTGGACTGTTTCCATTCATCCATTTTCTTCCACTTGTCCAGGGCAACACCAAGGCGTTCCCAAGCCAGCCAAGAGATTTCTCTAGCGTGTTTTGGTTCTACCCCAGGGCTTCCTCCCATTGGGACATGCCTGGAACACCTCACCCAGGATGCGTCCAGGAGCCATCCTTGTCAGATGCCTGAACCACCTAGCTCCTTTTGATGTGGAGGAGCAGCAGCTGTGGAGGAGAGAGCCCCTCCCGAATCCAATTTGAGACTCTGTAGGTGGTGCTCTGTTTTTTGTTCAAATGCAATAACCATCGGCAGTTATGCTAAATAAACCACTGATAGAAATATTTAACATTTCACTATTAATTACATTAATTACATTAATTACTAGTTGTAGAATATGTACCGTAGAGTACCTCAGTTCTTCTGAGAGACAACATACAGACCACAGGCTGTTCTCTCCAAAAGTTGAATCTGTTCATCTGGACATAGCGTTTTGTGGGAGAAACGTTTCGTCACTCATTCAAGTGACTTCTTCAGTCTCAGCTGACTGCAGGTTTCCCCAATCTTATAAACAGTACATTTGCATAATGACTGAAACCAGGCCACTGAAGGAACAATGGGCTGAGAGGTCAGTTCCTTTATCATAATTATGCAAATTCAAATCACAGGCTGTTCTGTTCAAATTCTGTTCTGTTCAAATTCCAAAGGACTAAATGATCTGCCAAGACAATTCAGTTGGACCTGTCAATAACTGTGTGGTCTAACATCCACACAGCCACTTCAATCTGATAAGCTATTAGCTGGCAAGGAACACCTAGCCTTTCATGTACTGTAGTTACATCCAGGCTCCTTGATCTCCCAGACAGAAGAAACTAAGCAGAGCAGTGGCCTTAAATCCTGCAGCTGTCTATACCCAGCAGCCTCACAGCCAGCTCACTATAAGACATTTGGACTCACTGACCAGGGCTCAGGAAGTGGACCCTACTGCACTGAACGCACACTTGGCTCTCACAATGCAGACCACATTCTTCTCTGACGACAGCATTGAGAGCAAGGGGGAAGAAGAAGGAAAAGGGAAGTTAAGAAATGCCAACTAAGACCAGTGAATATGTTTTAGTGACCCAGGTACTTCCCAGCTAACTGCACTTGATTCATATCCTCCCTGATTTGCTTCCTAATGTTAATCTCAAATAATTTTATATCTAAAAGAAAACAAAAGAAAAGTCTGTGTAGGTTCTCAGTCATCCAGGTCATAGTAATCAAAGGAGCATTCTTGAAACTTGGATTATGCCCCTTGAAACTTTTCTTTTCAAGCTCCTTAAAAAGAAAAGAAAAAACAACAACATGCAAATAAAGCATGTTGTTGTTTTTTAGTTAGCTCTTTTTAATAGCAGGGTTAATAAGTATACAAGTTTTGACCTATGTTAGCTTGAACAGGTTTCACATAGTGTTCTCCAAAGGCTGTTTTTGAGGCATCTAAAACATGATTTTTACACAAAAACCACAAGAGTTGCATTTGCATCTCTTGACACAGAGAGACAGACAGCCATACACACTAACATTCATTTGGAACTAATCTAACCCCACTAACTGCATGTCTTTGGGCTGTGGGAGAAAGTTAAACTCTCAAAGTTAAACTCTCAAAGTTAAAAACTCTCAGAGTTTTTAACTTTGAGAGTGTTTAAACAAGAGAGAAGTGTCAAAATGTTCATGCCTGTCTGAGAACAGTGTATAAAGTGTGCAGTGAGGGGTTTTACAGCCATAAAACATCTGTAATAATTGTAAAAAATAAAGTTGGCTACTTCGCCTATCATCGGTTATTTTTGAAACGTAACTTCTGCGATAAACGAGTGACCACTGTACTTTTAAAACCAAAGACGTGCTGAAGTTAGTGTTGGTGTTTATTCTGTTGCCAGGACACCATTTCTCACTTCTCTGATTATTTGGTGGGGAGTAGGCATTTTATTTGAATTAAAAGGAAGCAACAGAAATTTTTTTTAAGAGGAACTCTAATCGACATGTATAAATTCTGTGGTGTTACCCTGAGAGACCAATTATGAGACGATTATTTCTTTTTAAAGTCGATTTATTACAATGGAAGATACTATCCAGTGTATCCATGGTTTTAATCACTGCTACATCTGTAAAATAAAGTCTAGACACAACAACAGGTTGACATACCTAGGTATCAGAAGATTCTGATGCAACTGTGTAACAGTTGCATAAGACTGTGTTATTATGACTGCTCAAGAAAACTTATTACACAGGTGGGGAGTTTTGCTTAAACTCTCTTAGAAATCTGCCAGACAATAAACATACAGGGTATTGGCTTCATCTGTCAAAATATTTAGATCACCAGCAGTCTATATTAGCGATTAATCATTCAGTGTTTTTCATGTCCTTGTTGTCCACGACTTTCTAAGCTACCTTCAAACAGTCTACTTGCTGAAACTTAATTTATACATTTTACTGTTTTTTTAATTAATTAAAAAATATAACAGAGTAGAAATTAGAGGACAGGATAGCTGGATAGAGATGAGGGGGACTCCTGTTGACTTAAAGGGGTCTTACTGTGTAATACTGTTACAGTATGACTTTTCAACTGGTGCCGTTCAGTCACAAAGACCCCAGTCATAACCCTAATCAGGGCCTCTTAGTGCCGCAGTCACACATCTGGGTCTGCAACAAGGATATAGCAATTCCAGTTTTCAGCAGCTGGAAGCCATTTGTATTGGGCTGTTCCACTGGAAACTGTGGAGAGGGGGGAAGTGTTTTTTGTGTGTTTGCAACCCACTCAAATCATTTGTGCGTTTTCTGGCCTCTCACACTGCAGGAAGTGAAAACGTCTGTCCGATGACACAGGAAAAAGTTGGGGAGCAGCTGCAGAGCGATTTATGGCTTTGCATAAAAAAGCACATCATACGCATGCTTGGAATGACTTCCCTCTGCAGCAGATACTAGAAGTCCATATGAAAAATGTTAAATGGGAGTTGTGTTTCATGTTAGAGGGAAGCAAAAGGGGTGGTGTGTCAGAACAAGCTGGTGATTGGGGGAGCTTTTTGCCCACCCCCTTTTTTAAGCTCACTGTATAGTGTTGCAAACAACAGCTTGGATACATACACTCCTCCCCAAGTCTCCTCATCTCCAGCTTCTTGTCTCACAGAAAGGCTTAACCAATAACAGCCATTATCTGTACCTTCAAAATGTATCCATCAGAAGGCGTTTTTGATTAACACTTTATGTATCTTGTGGTAAATCAGAGGATTTGCTGTACTTAAATATGTGTTTGTTTAGAATTTGAATAAAATACTTATTGTTCCATATAAAATTAGTTCAGTAATACATACATACATACATATATATATATATATATATACACACATATACATATATATATATATATATATATATATATATATATATATATATATATATATACATATATATATATATATATATATATATATATATAGAAACACAAAGTAACCACAAAATATAGATTATTTATTTATTTTAAGTCAGTCCCAAGTTAAAACATTTGTTGATGCCACATGCCACAACTTGATCTAAAATAAATATTTATTCAATAATAATTTATTTTATTATATAATAATAAAAATTACATTTATGTACATAATAAAAACCCACATCAATCCATAATATCTGTAATGATAAAAGAGGCAACAGAAAAACTAATTAAAATCTTCCCCTGAGAAATATATGAGCACTGTGATATAATGGACATGATGTTTTATATGGTTACCATGGCTGTTTGGAGACACACGGAGACCCGACCGATCATGTACCTGTGAATCTTATTATAGTGGCAGTGTGGTTTTTGCACGGTGCTGCCTGTGATGTTCGATGTTCCTAATTAGTTCCGAGTGGTCTTTGTGCAAAGTTAATTTTATCCATGGTCGATGAAATGAACGGATGCAGGAGACAGTAAACAAATCAGAGAGTACCCCATGCCATGCTTAGGCTAGAGGGCTACTGAGAGTTTCAGTGGCTTTTTGGGGATATTAGTCACTATAGAATAGTACTATAGGAGCATACCATTATCCCATCTTTGTTTTTCCTTCAAAACAGGAAGGGACCACTTGTAATTTTGTTTCTGATATTTATTTCCTCTTATTTCCTCTTTTGCCCTGTAAAAATAACACATTTTCATACTTGTCATGAACTGTAACACCTCCACATAGTTTCAAATAGATGTGGTTGAGAGACCATAAAGATTGACTGTTTCAAGACCTAATCTTGGTGCAGTGACACAGGGATTGCCTGCTGTCAATCAGTCTAACATTGCCCAAGAGCAAGGACATCAGAGCCATTAGTTCACGTCCCCTACGTGTCATGTGCAGGGGGCCAAACAATTTGTCCTGGTGCCACTGAAGTGGGCTCTGCCTCCAGCATGTTTATCTTCTCGAGACTTTATCTCTTGACAACCTTCACCTACTCAGACCCAAGCTTACACACGCCTGAAATCAAACGGCCTGTCAAACATTAACCCGTCTATGATTAAAACTTGTCAAGGTTTTGTGGAGCCAATCCATCCGAGTCATTTTGTTTTGTTTTGATCCAAGTTACCCATGAAGATCAATCAATTAAGCTTTTTAGAGTGCATGTAAACTTGGTTGGGCTGTTATATTCAAGTGAACACAAAGACAGTTGTGGCAAGGTAACCTGTAGTTGTAGAGAACTATTTAACTGACAATTGTCTCATCAAGCTCTCCTTCAGGAACCATCTGAGCATATTATTCCATCAGAAATCTGTTATCCATAACCTTTTTGGTATTTGAATTAAAAAAAATAAACTTAAAACAACTTGTTTTCAACTAGTGAAACGTATCTACTTCACAAAACAAACCCTTGCATAAAACATCATGTGACAGTAAATTACTGCTAAAGCAGCAATATAGTAAGCCTGACTGCTGACAGAATAAACTCAACATCAACTGAACACTTTGCCCTCAGTACAAGGCAGACAGCAGCCAAACAGTGAAAAGTCCTAATATAGTCCTTCCTCCGTGTTCTGCTTCAGTTAGTTCTGCTGCCCTATAACTACGTTAAAATTACAGACTGCCAGTGTGTTTATGATCTCTCATGACAAAAAACAATAATCCAGCAGAACTGAGGGAAAACAAATTCCTTCTCTCCTGTTAATGTACAAGGGAGTCATAGTTATTGTTAACTGATCTAACACACTCAAAAAACATTTGATCTAATGTTGGTGAAAGCACTAACATTGCTTTACTCTCCCAGGCACTGATACTAAAACAATATTTTATCCTTCACTGCACCATCAATCTCTTTATTTTTTTCCTTTCATACACAGTCAAAACAATATTCAGCCAAAATATGCTCACATAATGTCTTGTTATTGACATTTTAATGTCAATTAAATACATGGGTTTTGATTACTTCAGAGTCATCAAAACAACACAATCAAGGTATCAAAAAACTCTGTGTTTAGTCCAAAGTTCTTTGGCAGGTCTGACAGTAGACGACAACCAAGTGGCTTTTGGCACGAGGCTCAAGAATAACCCCATCTGGCATTTTCACAGGGAGGGAACCAGAATCTGTAACAGATGTGAAGGTCACTGACCTGACATTGGAAGCCAGCATAGAGCCTCGACCTTCCCACCCCAACATAATGCACTGTGATTGGTTGATTGTGACTTAGAATTTCCGAGCTTTGCAGCGGGTAATCTTTGGCACCAACAAACAGCTACTAGCTGAAAATTTCAGCTATTGGAAACTTGCTCTTTATGGAATATATATCCCTATTTAAGAAATCCATGAATGCCCAGCAGATAATTTCTGGTAAATTGGTAGTAGATCAGGCCATAGGAACTACAGCTACAAATTAAAATGAATATGTTAGCACGCATAATAAACACAATATGCAACCTGAAATGATACACATTACCCTGCATCATAGAAAAGAATATAGTTTTAGTCATAGGCAGTAATGTTTGGTTATTCTTCTCAGAAAGGAAAGAGAGAAATGCGCAGTATTTTCATTTACTCCAAGCAGGGATTATTATCATTACTATCATTATTATTATTATTATTATTATTATTATTATTATTATTATTATTATTATTATCATCATTATCATTATTATTATTATTATTCTTAATGTAGACCCTAGAAGAATTAAAACTTACAAGTTAAAGACCTTACAATATAAACTATTGTGTTTTGCCGCTATATAAATAAAACTAAACTAAGTTAAACTGAATTGAATTATTCTGACAAAAGCAACCAGTTTACAGCAATCAGGCCATCATGGTCCTTAAAGTGAACAGACAAATATTGGCCCTGATAATTGTTTTAAGTTGATTTAACAGGGCTGCAAACCTTAACTGAACATTTATTTTCATCTTAGGTGCAGTTTCAAGGCATATGCAGTTTTAGCCGCATCGGAGCTTGAATGTGAGACATAGAAACATGTTCGAACTTGTGCATTGGTATGTCTTTGCATTCAAATCACCTAGCACAGGGCACATGAGGGGTTTTCAATGTGGAACTGCCTACATTTCAACTCCACAGTCAAGTTGAAGGATTAAAAACTTACTGTTTGTAATGCATTCTCCATAAAGAACAGGAGTAAAACTACCTATCAGAAGGCTTTAATAGGCAAGATTAAAACAATAAATCAGCAACTGCTGATAACAATCTCTCCCTATTATGTTATCTTTACTTCTGGTCTTTTTTACTGTAATTATGCCCATTCAAAATGTACCCAAGTAGGATAAATCAGAGATATGATAAAGGAGAGCCATGGCACTCAAACAGTAGTGGAAACACAATTTCCAAGGTAAAAAAAAAAGCTTTTTAAAGCCTTATTTTTGGTTCAATCTGTATGCATGTCATGCACCACATACCATGGTATTGATGGTCTTATCTGCTCCACTCCATGTGTACAGGGAGAGGCAAAAATGGCAAAACGGATAAGCACACACGGTGAAACAGATAGCAGAGGAGAGAAAATTACTGCAAACCGTACGAGCCTCAAATGCTGATCTAAAATGAACCCACGTAGATAGCAACGTGTTGCCATCTCCCACTGCAATGATAAAAACCAATTGACTCACAGCAGGCAATCATTTGTTATTCATGTGCGTATTTTGGGGTGAGTAATTTATTACATGTTCTGTGTCTCCCTCCAAGACAAGACTGCATATCAATATCTTGTCGCAACTGTCACTTGTGCTAAAATGAAGCTCTATATGACTTGCACACTTAATGTGTGCTATGCAATGCTTGAAAAGCTTGCTAAAATACATATGTGTGATTACAGCCAGTGATAAACAGAAAATAGATTTAAGGGACTGTGCTGGGAAGTAAAACTGTTGCTTAAAGTTAAACTGAGTAAAGTAAGGTCTATGTCAGCAGTGTCCATGTAAACAAGCAATACAAATTTCCATGGGAAAAGTGAGCTAAAAAGTGTATTTGGAGTTTCGTATGACTGCAGTAAAGTGTCTACACAACCAGAGAAGACGGCTTGTTATGTTGCCAACAAGCAACAGTCATACAATGGCTGATGGGTGTTTCTTCCATCTCATCTTTACTTTTTACATTTTAATTTATCAGACATTAGAATTGCCATTATTGATATATCTGATAAAATTTGTTGCCCAGCTATAGTTCTTCCCTCAAAATGACTCAGAAACTAGACTAAGATAATCAAATCACGCTACACTGCCTAGCCATTACAGAGCCAGTAACAGAAACTATCCAACGGAATTTACTTTAGTATTCTATTTTCTCCCTGTCAATTAAATTCCATCGTTTCCTCTAAAGCTCAGTCAGATAAAAATATCCATGTGGGAAAGAAGGGGATTTCATTCAAGGATTTGTGATGTTTACGAAGACTTGTATCCTGAATGTTATAGATGCGTTCTCTTAGCATTCTCGCACTTCCTCTATGACAATGTCTAACTTCAAAACCACTCAACTGCCTCATTAATTCTCATTAGTTCTGTTCTCACGACAGGAAGGCAAGCTGAAGAGTGAACGTCTAGTTCGAAGTAGTACTTTGTGTTCTTTCTGGAAAACAGGATCAGGGAAAAAAATGGAAAGAATGGATGCTGTCCATCTCATGAAGTGAACATAAGCAGGAAAGACCTCACTAAAACTTCTAACTCAAGAATGTACATCCTGGCAGTCAGCCACTGTAATCTCAAATGGATAGCAACATGAAGTAATTATTAGCCATTTTATAGTGCTGTCTGAATGTTAAGTTAGATATATATATATTTAGTGGATAAAGTAGTGTTTAAACAGTGTTGGGTAAGTTACTTTAAATTAGTAACTTAGTTACATTACTAGTTACTTCTCTAAAAAAGTAACTCAGTTACTTCAAGTTACTCGTTACTTTCAAAGTAACTAGTTACTAGGGAAAGTAACTTTGGTTTTACTCAGAATTCTCTTGTTAATGTGTTGCTTCCGTAACTGGATACCCAGCAAGACTGCCAGTCTTCTAGCTTGCTTACTTGCCACAATTGCATTGTGCCACCTACCCTACCAATAGAAAGGAAAAAATAATGTGCACATTTCCACGAGAGAAATCCCACGCCTGCACCGTCGTTGACTGCCGCCATGATTCTAGCCTGCTTTTTACATCCAACACAAAAACTGCAGTCGTGGTGCTTTTGATTGTACTCAGAACTTGGAAATTCTGCCTTCTGAATAGGAAGATGTAGGTAACACCAGACTGCAGATGAGCTGCATACAGGGCTGGACTGGGACAAAAAAAATCGTCCCAGGCATTTTGACTAGAGACTGGCCCACCATTATAGGAAAAATCATAAAGCCTTTGAATGAAAACAAACACTGTTGTGACAGTGATGTACACTGTTCTGATGGTATATATGTATTAATCTATCAATCGTTTGTTGTAAGACTCAGATAATTATTTTTTAAAAGCTAGACATTTTAAATGAGAATAATAAAGAAAAGTATTTCCTTGTCCCCCTTTCCTGTTAATGCCCTACCTGGCCCCTGGCAACACTTTGCTAGACCCGCCCCTGCACAGTTACCAGCTGTCAGCTACTTAGAAAAGGATGCTGCTGTTATTTGTCTCTCAGAAACGGTTCATAACTTCAACTCATCCGTGTCACCTAAAAGGTAAACCTGTTTCTCCATCACCTGTTCAGCTCTGATGATTCAGTAAGGACATCTCCTGGTTTCATCTGCATGTTTCCTCTCACCAGATAACCAAACCGATATCATGACCAGCAGCTTTACAGCTGTGGCTCCAGCAAACATCAGCTGATACTAGAAATTAATATTAAATAAATTCTAACAACAGCTGATCAAGCTTAAACGTGCTGCTGTTGTTTAACGCGACATCCGCTGGTTTCCTCTTTCTGGCGCGCAAAGTGGGCGATAAATAAACAAGAGAGAAAAGCCGATCAGCTGATCATTGATCAGTTTCATGATTGAAGTAGAAACAGGAGAGGAGAGAATGAGAGAAGAAGAGGCAGCTGTGCAGCTTCAGCTTTGTGTCTTTTTCATTGTAGCTGAAGTCCGGGACAAACTGTGTTCCTTTTCACCTCAGTACGAAACGCGTAATATTTTCTCTGAATACCAGACGATTCTGTTTTTTACGGACGGTTGGCAACTCTAATAATTAACCGTATGAACAAAATAAAGTTCAACATCAGTAACATAGCACCCACCCAGCTGTATAGAAACTCCGTCATGCTAGCTAGTACGCAGTACGAAAATGTCAGCATACCGAAAATAAACTCCACCTAAACTTGGTTTATATCTGACTCCGATAGACTGCAGGTCATAACTTCTTACCTGAAGTTCAGTTCACCTGACACGCGAACCGGCGGCCGCCGGGTCTCTCCTCTTGCCTCCTTTTCCTTCATCCACCTGCTGGCCTCCACCACTTGCTAATGTTATTGAATCTGTGGAAGCTCCGCGATATCCACCACACGAAGTAACGAGTAACGAGCCTATCTAAATCCCAGTAACGAGTAACGCGTTCCTGGTTTTGGCATAATAACTAGTTACCGTGCTCGTTACCACAATAATAACGTAGTTACTGTAACGCGTTACTTAATAACGCGTTAGTCCCAACACTGTGTTTAAATGACTGTCACTATACTTGTTAGTATTATTCATTTTATTAGAGATTTAGCTAACAAAGTCAGTGTGTGAACTGTGTGCATAGTAAAAGACAAAATATACATAAAACAAATGTGTTCACATTGAATTTGAGTGAGCAATGTATGAAAAACAATTTTGCTTAAGTATTAATTGAGTAATGCATTTCTTAAAGCATTGTGCTATTACGCTGAATCATTATGCTGTCAGCTGACATCATTGATGGTCACCTCTCCTTCTGTCCTATGTATGGACGTGTTGTTTAGTCTGTTGATGGTAGATGGTGCACTCGGGTGCAGACCAAAACAACCAGGGGTGGTCTCAGCCTGGTTACAAACAAACTGAAGAGCAATTTATGACAAGAATACGATCTAACCTCGATGTAGTCCAATTATCCAATGTACAGTGCATGTTTGAGCTTAGCAGTTTCACATTGCCAAGGTTATAAGACACTTTAAAAGAAAGTACACAGGAGAGTACACAAACTGTAGTAACAGCCTGCTACATACCATTTAGTCTGAAATATCTACCAAATAAACATAAATATTAGCAGGAAATTCTCCATGTTTTTTTTCCATTAGTCCAGAACACAGCACCTTCTCTGTGTATTTACTTTTGTTGATACTACCCCAAACACATTTGGCCAATAAGTAGATTGAACGTTGCCAAATAGTTTGTAGTGATGCACTTTGGTTTTGGAGTTTTCTCTGTGAAAAGAAAAAACCAGGGCCGTTGCTAGCCATTTGGGTGCCCTAAGCACAAATGCTTTATGGTGCCCCCCCCCCGCCACTTAAAAAAAAAAAAAAAAAAAAACATTAATACTTTTGAATTTCTCAGTGGAATTTGTTTAATTAAATAACAACAAACATGACAGTTAAACAAATAAATAAGGTTAAAGGAGGTTAAAAATACTGTTACAAATAAATACTCAGGCCCCTTTGGAAAATTAAAATCAGAGCTGACATTAAAAGGACCTCTCCGCACAATTTCAACACGATCAGCATCTACAATGTGAGCTGGCCAAAGAGCAGGATCGGTTGAAGGGGGCACATGTCTCCACAGTGTCACTTTCTGATAGTCTCTCAGTGACAGGACTCTCAGTGGTACTTGTGTATGGAACTGTACCTGAACTGGTGGTTGATGGTTCTTGTTCTTCTTGGCTAGGGATTGTTGCAGGATCTACAATGGCTGGTGGTTGATGTCCAGGGATGGCACTACTACTGGATGGTTCATCCTGTCCTTGAGATCCTCCTTGAACATATTTAAGCATTGACCCTTCATACAAGAGAAAATATTCAGGGATTTTACAGAAATACAATTTTGAATCTACAGTAGGCCTCACGAAAAATTGCATTATAAGACTAATAAATTAAGTAAGTCACTGGTACATTTAAAATTACTAACTATATTTTACATGTATAGATTTTCATAATGGCAAATGGCAATATAAACATGCTGTACATAATTTGATATAAATGCGCAAGTAGGAAATCTATATTACTGAAGATATAGGTTTCATATTACACTGTAATATGAAACCTATATCTTATTTATGCCGCATAAATAAGATATGCGTCTTTATAGATATCCTGAAATGCAGCAACATACAAAGTAATCTTGTCTAATCTGATAATAATACTTGACTGCATCACTGACCTATCCCAAAGTTAAGGTTAATCAGTAGCATGCATGACGTTAGCCAGCTAGCAACCTGAGGAGGGAAATGCTAGTCTCACGATTGCTAACGTTATCTGAAAACCGTCAATTGAGTGACCATGATGAGTTGCTTTTAGTAGTCCATTCTATATTCATATCCACAACGTAAACAAACTACCCAACATCAATCATTTGCAACATTTGTTAACACAGTATGAACACTGCTAACAGGAGCTATCACAGAGTTGACGGACATGAGCGTGCAAGCAAGGGCTACAATAATGAACTTTTTCTTATTGTTATTATTTAAACATTGCCTTACCGCAAGCGACGCGCCTGAGTTTCATCACGCTTCCTCTTCTTCTTTCTTTTCTCCGCTCCCGACTCCTGTTGCCGTTTCGAGGCCATGTTCAAACAGGTGTTTACCAATACCGAATTGAGGCATTATAGAACAGACCACTGGGAGTCGGGGGGGCACCAGGAGGAGACTGGAGACAGGGCACAAAGCAGATTCACCCCTTTTCTCGGGAAAATTGTTTTATGTTGCTTTTGTATTGTTTAACCATATTAATGCATATGATATTTATAGTATTAATATGGTTTACTTTTTTTTTTTTTACGACCCTGATTTTTTTGGTGCCCTACCGGCCATTTGGTGCCCTACGCAGTGTGCGTTATGTGCGTTTGCGGAGCTACGGCGCTGGAAAAAACATACCACAGGAAAAAGCAACTAGTTTACAAAAGTATCATCTGATACAGAACAGAGTAAATGGGTCTAGGTACAGACACAGGACGTTTGAGGATGTCCTATGGTGGCATTGGGAATCAACACACACTGCGAGCAAAATTTTGGCTTCTGTGGATCAGGCTTGTTGGAGCACATCTCAAGGATGCTTAATTGCAATGGGATCTGTGGAGTTTGAAGGCAAATCTTTGTGCTCATTACCAGTTGTCCTACTGGGGGAAGATACTGCCACTGGAGAGTGCTGTTGCCATGCTTGATGTACAACCACCTTTAGGTGGGTGATATGAGTAAAAATAGCATCCCCATGTTGGGCTGGGGCCCAGAACATTGCAATGGATAAAGGAAGCCCTGGAGGTTTACAATTTTTCTGGCAGAAACCCTGTAATGGTGTTATGACTGGTGCATATGAAATCTCTAATCAAATATTTCAGATCATTAAAAAAAAGAAAGAAAGAAAAACACACCAAGCAAGCAATGTGTTAGAGCCATAGTACAAACCACCTTAACTGCAACCAACACAAAATCCAACGCAATAATCACAGAGATCAGCAGAAGAAGCTATTGACTCGGTGAACAGCTAAGCCCCAGACTACCAATAAACACTTTTACATGCTCATTTGCCAAACAGCGATACCAACAACAGGTGGTTACAATCAAAGCGGAACAGCACAGGGCCATTACTCATGTGGTAAGCCTCCCTCTGTCTGTCTGTCTGTCTGTCTCTCTCTCACACACACACACACACACACACAAACCGCAAAAAACAAAATTTTCTCTGTGTGATTTTGCCATGATTTTGCCACACCGCTATGTGTAATATTCAGTGTTTTTTAAGGTGTCCTTTTAGTTTAATGCAGAAAAACATGTAAGGTTTTACACAATTCGTATGATAATGAAGACTGCTGACTAGACTGAACAACAAGAAGAGAATTCGTGTGAGAAAAAAATGAGTATTGGTACACACTATGGTATGGCTGGGAGCAAGCTGTATCAAGCTGTATTTCATTCACGTTTTAAAGCGACTCTCTGTGCCGTACTTTCACACTGAGAGCACGCTGAGAGCTTTCACCCAGGACTCCTCGGGTTTAGACACAAACCAGTACAACCACTTAACCCTTTTTTTGTTTTGTTTTTTAATTACCACCACACTGAGTGCCAGGTCACGACTTTGACGCCAGGCTCGCAACGTTACCCCCACAACCGCGCTATTTAACCGCACTGTCTTTCTTTTGTCTGCATGCGTTTCCTTCTCTCTCACCAGGAAACGACACATTACTTGCTAGCTGAACTTAGCTAACGTTTTTATAGTGGGCTAAATGTTAAACATATGATGCTGTAGAATTATTATGTCTTTACGAAGAAATAGTTAGTTCTCGAGGAGAGCTTCGTTGGTGGTCTGAAGGTTGTCGGTTCAATTCCCCGCCATTACTAAAACTGTCCCATGAGCAAGACATCATTTACTATAAGACCGTCTCTCCGCAACTCATCCTGCGAGGGTTACATCACGCCTTTCTTCTAAAAGAAATTTAAAAATATATATAATTCTTTACTAATGTGGTACTTTTACTCATACAGCCAGGTTAGCCTGTACTCACATGTCCTGAATTGAAGGTCTTTATCCTCCACGCTACCAAATTCCTGCAGGAGGTAGATGTACATTACACCGAAGGCGTTCTGGATCCCAAACACCGATCCGTTGCACCACATGGAAGCCAGCATGACCACCCATCCCCAGCCGCCCTCGGGGTGCACAAACTCAACCTCCTCCTTCGCTCCCGGACCCTCGCTTTTCTCTGGGATATCCACTTTGCTGTCCCCGTTCTCCTTATTCTCCGTCTTCTCCTTCTCCTCATCCTGCTCCTCCACTGGACGCTTCTCCTTTGCGGGTTCGCTGCCGGCGGGTGTCTCGTTTGTACCGGCTGCATCGTTTTCTGGCATATTGTTCCCTTCTGTCATTTTTTTTAAAAAAATAATGTGTCAAAAAGGCACTGCGGATTTTGCAGTATGGAGGTATTTCACGTACGCTGGCAGGGGGAGGTCAATAAATTCAGACACAGGATATGACAGAGATTTGGGGTTACGGTGAAGTTTTATCCATTGACGTGGAGCTATAGTTTCTGTAGTGCTGGTACTGCAACATGTGCAACTGTCAAACATCTGCCGTTGCACTTTTATAAATAGACAACGCAGAGGGGCGGGGCTGCGGGTATCCTTACACTGCAGCTGCTGAGGCGTTTCCAGGATATCTTCAGTGGGGTGGCACTGGTAAGTGTGTGTGTGGGGGGGCAATGCAAGCATATGAAAGAATATTTGACCATATACAAATACAGTATAGTGAACTAGCACAGGAAACATTTGAGGCTAGTAAGTGGAACGGTGACAGTTTAAAGGTACTTTTTGTTTACCCTTGTTTACCCTACTTTTTTATTACCCTCTGCAAACTTTAAGAAAGAATGTAACCACCAGAGGACAGCATTTAATCAGTGGATGTGTTGAAAAAAACGGATGCAAATACAATGTTCGGTCCGTTCTTGACTTTTAATGTATGCTTTTATTCCTACCTAATTACTTAAGAAAAGCACAAAAAACATGCTTCAAAGACACATAAAACACAAAAGAAGTAGAAAAAAACAAAAATGAAATCTCACAAAACACAACCAAAGCGTTTGTGAGGAGACATTAAAGTGGCGGAACAGCAGAATTGTACTGAGACACACTTGTGTGTTTTAATCGCATGTTACTGTAGCTTCGTGTTTGCTATTAGCTTTTTACTGTTATACACTTATGCTGTGTTTTGTAATGTTAAGATGTTAAGTTTTTTATGTTTTTTTGTGAGGTTTCATTCTGTGTGCTTTTTGGGGGAATTTTTCTACTTGCTAGAATCTTCTTAAGTTGCAGTGCGTTTGACCTTTCAGGCCCATGGTACTATCATAATTTTCTCAAGACTTTCCCTTCTACCATTGTAAATAAGAAATTATTGTTGTTGGCTTGCCTGCTTGAATTAATTCACTGCGCCATCTTGTGGTACATATTGTTATTATCAGAGGTGGGTAGTAACGAGCTACATTTACTCCGTTACATTTACTTGAGTAAGTTTTTGAAAAAAATGTACTTTTTAAGTACCTTTTTTGCACGATACTTTTTACTTTTACTTGAGTACATTTATGAAGAAGAAACGGTACTTTTACTCCGCTACATTTGCAAAATTCGACTCGTTACTTTTTAAAAAAAATAGTTTAACACATTAGATAACATGCCGTCAGTGGAGTTTCCGGTAACTTTTTTACCAATGAGACGTGGCCATACAGTCACATGACCAGTTTGAAACCGTGGCGGGCGGAGCGGCCCAAGCGTTTCAAAGTAGCGACACACGGAAAGAAGAAATATGATGGCAGAGTCTACGCTAGAGCTGAAGAGGCTGAACACCTTTGGCCTCACATACAAAGAATGTTTCGCTTAAAAGCAGCACAAAAGAACAGCTATGTCTTCTGTGTCGGTGTCTTCAGTGAGAGCCAAAACAAACCAACTTTTCAGTGTGAAACAACTCAACTCGTGTGACCTGAGGAAACGGTAAGTTTTCTCTAAATATCTTTTTAGCTGTGGTTAGCTGGATGTCAATCTTATGTTACAGCAGTTGTGTCGAGCTCGAGCTGCGAGTCATATTTCCGGCGCTACGTTGTAGTGAGATAAGTTTGTGGGTATTTTGTGCAGCTTCAGCTGTCTTTTTAACTGCTCGCTGGTTAGCTAGCGTGAGCTATAAGCTAACAGCTAGCCTGGTTAATGACGCTGGAGTTCAACGCACATGCAAACAGCTCATCTCTACAGCTTTAACTGTTAAAACAGAAGGCAATACTGCGGCTGACATGGTTTATTATGTGAAACAGCAGCTTGTTTAGTTTAAACAGTCTGCATTAAGCTGGGCAAACACTGTGCGAGTTTTTTCAGTCGCGTTATTCCGCTCCTGCTCAAACTGTACAATTACATCGCAGGGGTTTGAAGTTCATAGGTCACGATGCAGGGTCTCATACTAGCCGGTCTGATGCTCTGATGCGACCTGAGTGCTCAAACTGTGCGTCCATAACATGAAGCTTAACATACAAAATCTGTCCCTCGCTCTCCCTCTCTGTCTTTCACTCACACAGACACACACACCATCAACTTTGCTAAATTACTAATGAAAAACATTGACCAGACAGCTTTGATTGAGCAGCAATGTCCATCCAGCTCTTTTCATGGTTGTTGTAGTCGTGATAATTTTGTGAGGCCACATTGAACAGCCTCGGATACGGAAGCGTAGAGCTGCCACCGGGGCAAAAGAAAAATAGAGCTATGTCACGTTATAACATGAAAGCTTTATTGTTCTAACAATATACTTTTAATGTTTGTACAATATAATATCACGTTATTGCAATATACATAATTATCACATTCATACAATATAAATATTATATTGTTCAAACGTGAAAGGTATGTTGTTAGAACAATAAACTGTTTACGTTATAATGTGATATAGCTCTATTTTTCTTTTGCCTGGGTGGCAGCTCTACGCTTACGTACTCGGATGAGCTTGTCTCATCCTACAAGTTGTGCCTCCATCTCTTGAGTCCAGATCACACACTGCACTGCCGTGCCGCTCCACCTTTTCTTTCATTTCTGTGTTTGTGCACTGTAAAATATAACTTGTTGTTTCAACTTAAAAATATCAGGTACAGGGCTGCCTTAAAATTTTAAGTTAAGTCAAGAAATAGAGTTTGTTCTTATAACACAACCAATTGTTATCTTAATGAAAAATCACATGTTGTCTAAACTTTTGTCTTAGTTTAGTTGACTGAGATTTGTTAGTCAGTTCAACTCCTTTAATTGTCATTTTTACTTGGGAAAACCCTTTCAGCTAAATTAAAATAATCTATTGTTTAAACTCTTGTCCTAGTTCAGTTGACTTGGGTTTTTAGTTAATTCAAATACTTTAGTAGTTCTTTTAACTTAGGAATCTATTTTAGCTTAACTAACATAATCTGTTAGCTAAGTTGATTTAAGTTTATTAATTAACTGAGCTCCTTAAGGTGGCTGAGTGAACTTGTAAATCAGTTTCATTTTAATTATCAGAGTTGATTGACTGGATGTAAAGAAAAATGTGTATTAAACATCTTAAGTTTTGTTTTGTTTTTTTAGCTTTCTAACATCCATTTCAGCAAAACTACATGTTAGGTTTATCTTAGATCTCAGGTTTAAATATCTACATTCCTTTAAATTAATTTTCTGTTGTTTACAGAAAAAAACCCCCACAGATTCCATTAAAGTCTATCTGATCATTTCATACAGAAAGTT